>NC_080420.1:90216524-90516524 GCF_029873635.1 Malania oleifera
AGTTGTGACCACGAACCACCATTATCTTCCCCTGTCCCCCAATCTCCCTCCATTTTGTGACATCAAACCACGCACCATACAAAACGCATTCGTGTGCATGTGCACACAGACAAGGAGTCACGAACTTATACCTAGTACATTGACAGAAAGAAGTACTAATCGAGAAAGATGACAAAAGGATAAGGTAATTCCTGAAAAATTAAAACAACAAGCTTGTCGTGCCCTACTAAAATCCCCACCCCAAACAGTCGTCCAAACTTGGCCTAAAGAACTTCCCGCCCAAGACATGGCTTTTACCAACACATCACCACCCTTCAATCCTCCTCCTGCACATGCCTAGCAAGGAGTATAATCCTTTCTTCAACAAGGATTGTCTCTTTTTCTACTCCCTTCTTGCCAGAGAATTGAAATAAAGTCCATGTAAATTCTTTTAACAAAACTTGAGGCTATACCAAAATGTCCTTTTTTCTTAGTCCTTGATCCAAGAGTTGCCACTCTAGGTTAACGTCTTCGCCAATCAACTTCATCTTTCCCAATGCTTTGCTGCTCTAGCAAATTCCCAAGGGTCCAGCCCTGTTCCAAATTTTATTCCAATTCAATCTTTCCAATGTTTAGTTGATCCACAGGACCTTAATAGTAATTTATATGTGCAAAGTAAACTGCTTGTATGTTCATCCACACGTGGAATTGACTAAGTAAATAACCAATGGCCTGTAAAAAAAAAAAAATAGATGGTTATTCCTTGCATAAACCATCAAGTCTCGAGAGGTTAAATTTCATATGAAAAAAAATCAGTTTATTGACAACGTAACAATTTAAAAATTGATCGACCCCAAAAAAATTATTTAAATTATTTAGGAATTTGGATTGTTAATTTTAAATGACCTAAATGGTTATGTATCTACAAGCAAAAAGTAAATTAGTTCTGTAGCTAGGAAGAGTTGTAGGAATATAATGAAAGGGAGCTTGAAATTGTTTGGGTTTTTCAACTCTGAGACTACTTCTATCAAAAGCCTTTTTAAAGTTCTAGAAATTCATTTTTGGGTCTGTTTCTTGTAAAATTTAAACCAATTTATTGTACTTTATACAGTCAATGTCATTAATGGAATCAAATCTATAGATGATATTGATATCTAAATTTGGTTTCCACAGCTGACACATATTTTGTAAGACTTTTGGGACTGCCATGAAAATTGAATTGGTATTTTTTTTGTTTTCCTCATTAAGTCACATTGATTTTGTAAAAAAAATGAGGTTGTGTTTTTGAGCATGATTTCTTTCTACAAACCTTAATTTTTATTCACACACACCAAATGATCGACCCCCCGATGCCCCCGAACTTGGGTAAGTAGTGTTTTGATTTTTGGTCCGTTGGAAATTCATGATAAGAGGGCTAGATTTTTAAGGAAATTATAGAGGCCTATCTTGTGTCTCTTTTGATTATTTTGTATTTGGATTTTTACATTTGCAGCAGCCTCCTTTTGGGACGAATGTAATTCTTTTTCTGGCCTATATCAATAATTGGTGTGGTGTAATTTTTCTAGGCTTTCATCCAGCATGGTCTTTCAAACTCAATGCTACACAATGGTAAGTATGATGTAGTTTGGATTTCAAGATAATTTTCTTCCAAATAATTTTTGAAAAGTTAATGACATACACACCCTGAAATTAAGAAAATCTGATTTTCTTAGTCTATCTTTCTCCTTTGTCACATATGACCACTCCCAAGGTTGAGAATCGGAAGTTTATTTCGATTACGAATGCACAAAATCTTGAACTCATGGCTGCGAGCTAAATTAGATTAAGTAATTGTTCACTAAGGGCATGAAACATTGTTAAAAAAAACTTTTGGTTTTAAGTACCACACATTACTTAATATTCTATTTCTAAAGTGTGCAAATTTTCTTCTTCAGTGCATAGACTTGTTTGGTTTAAAGGATTGCATAGTTACTCTAACCCCATTGTGGCTTATGGCAGCACATCTACTTCTACTACTGTCTGTAATTTTCGAGGCTAATGGTTTTCGTTTTCTGAAGGAATGCTGCTATATTTGATATGGACATATTCGAGTTTTTAATAACTATTGTTTCCATTTAATTAATAGATGGTTTCAATATACAAGTTATGGGGCTAGTTTGTCAACTGTCTTATATAATTGTATTTCTCTTTCTATTTCTGAGCAAACTCATAAGATGACTAGAAACTTGTTATTGCAGAAAAAAAAAGATGATTCCTATTCCTTCTATTTCGAGCTTGAACCATTCTGATATTTTAACACCACTAGTGTCCCCTTGGACTCCATATCCAATCCAGGTCCACAGCCCTTGGTCATTTTCTCATCATTATATCATGCCTTTTGGTCAAAAGCTTTGTCGATTGTATTGTATTCCCTGCTTATACACTCATATCCAAACATACTAATAAATCAAAGAGATGCCTTTAACCCAAACCCATCCAAACAACTTGAAGTACATCGACTTACTTACTGCTGTCACACATAAGGCCATCATCAGGGTTGGGTTCACTTAGTACCAACACATGCGATTAGCAACAGTGAAATGTTCAAGATGGTTGCCATCAACCCTGCCTGAGTACAATATGAATTCTTTGTTATAAATTAAATGTACGGATGTAAAACAAACTCATAACTTCGTATTGACGTCATGCGCATATGAACATAATAGAAATTTGTATCTTATGATGATATCTTGCCCATCTAGCAGACCAAATCCAACTGATCCAAATCAGCAGATGATAAACAAAAAGCCCATATTATCAATCATTCTTTTTTAAAAGACTTCATCAACAAACTAAATTTTGGTAGCAAATAATCCTAAAGCTCACATTCTAGAAAGTATCCCTACATTAATATAACTTTTATCCACAACAAATGTATAAAACATGAATTTACATATTAGCTGCAGTGAACATAACAAGTGAATAGGCAATAGCCTCAGTTTGGAAAAACATCCAACTAGTCTCAAGATAAAACTAAATGTCTAGAAGACATGGTCCAAGAAAAGATAGACACAAAATAAAATGGTGTACTGCAAGTTGATTCTGCTTTCAAACAGATTCTCATAGTGGCACAACAAAGCTTAAAATTTTTGTAAGAATGTAGGTGTATGGGAAAATCAAGGACAGGTTCTGAAATCCTTTAATGCTAGCAAATAAATAAGGTGGATATCTTCTAGAGAAATGTTAAAGGGGAAAAGCAAGAAGGCTAAATAAATTTGACATGGCAAGCAAGCATAGGGCTGTAGGTGTGTAAATGAGTCAACTTCCAGAACTCGAGTACCTTGACAAATTGAGTTTTGACTTTCACAGCACTAATGACCATCCTAATCAAGCTTTTGTTATTTATGTATTTTTTTATATTGTATAAGTGCTATATTATATGTCTTATATAAATTGTATATATTCTAATAAATTTTATAAATATATTTAATAATATTTTAAATAGAGCTTAATTGTGTCGAGCTCAAATTTTAAGAACTTGTAGTCAAGTTGAGTTTGAGTTCATCAATTACAAGATCAATCAAGTTTGAATTTAGTTTAGTATTCCATTGTTGTCTTGAATCGAATGCACCCTTAACATCCAACATTCTTTCACATCATTCTTCCAAAAAACACTTCTATCAAGGAAATCTAACTCCTAAAACCATAAAACTTAACAAAGCACTTGAATAAATTATTACCTGAAGCAATTAAAACATAACAATGACAAATGGGAGCAAAGAAAATCACTAGGAACAGTACATAGTTCAATTGAATATCATACTAAAAGCATGCTCATAAAGTCTTGGTAAAATTGTAATTACATAGACCAACAAGAATTCCTTACAACAAACTATCATGAATTGACTTAGATCAACAACAGACCAATAAAGAGTCATGATTAGGACACAAAAGGAATCAGGACATAAATTTTCAAAATTAACCAAACCAAAAGCATGAATAAATGGGAAAAGAAAAGCTCACCAAAAAATCGATAACCACGTAAACCTACAAGAATTCCTTCCTTTGCAATACTTCTGTAGGTAGTGTAATGATTACCAGAACAGGTCGCTGAAGTGCTGAGGTCTATCTCTCTATTAGAAAATTTGACAATCAATACATTGTCATCCCCTAAAACTCTTTGCAGGTGAGTCCTTTGTTTGTTTAGATATGGACCCTGGAATAAATGTAATTAACTAATGAGAACAATGAAAAGAAAAGGATACTTTCTAGAATATCAGCTTACATCTTGAGAAACTCCTCTCTAGTTCTGTTTGGAAAAAGATTTTTAGGAGTGACGCTGACCTTTGCTTTTCCATACTTGCACCTACAGCTTCACTTCCTTATCAAAAATCCAACTGAAAGGAACGGTAGTAACTTGCTTCGCCCTCCTTTGAGCTCTCTCCTCTAGCCTCCTGATTCTAGGAGCTAACCCACAAAGGAAATCCTGGGCTTTCTGCCCCTCACCTAAAATTCCGATTAGCTTCTCCATATTCCATCTTCCCACAAAAAATTCCAATATATATGCATAATCTGTGGCAGTATAGACCCCAAGCCGCTGAGCAACAGCTGAAAAGTGCTCAAAGAGGTTGTCGTCATGTCCGTCATACATCAAATGGGCTGGCATAGAGATTTTCTTTCTCATCATGTCATCAAAATCCAACACGGTACCATCGGGATCTATCTTAAAGAGCTTTTCCACTATTTTGGTGTAGACAGTTTCATGGCGCTTCTCATTTGATGCAATAGTTCCACATATCTGAGCCAATTTCAGGTCCCCATGTTCCTTCGCGAGCTTGGCGGTGTTACCATGGGAGATAAAGGTGGCTCTTTCTTGGAATGATGTGTAGATGAACCCAAGGTATGGGCTATTTTCCGTACGGGGATCCTATAAAATCACCAAGAAAAATAAAAAAAGAGAGATATCAAGAACATAACAAACCATTCAAGGTGAACATTTCCCCCATGCTCCTAAGCTTTTGTTTACATGCATACAAACACTTTGGCCACCTTACCACTGCCTTCATTTCTTGTTCAAGTTACAAATGAATTAATGAAAATTTTAATTTTAATTTTTTTTCTGGGGGGCGGGGGGAGGAGTGAGGATGGGAGTTCAATGGGTAGGGTAAGCAATGTCTAGAAATGATTAATATATGAATAAACATACAAATAATTCAAATTTCTCAATCAATGTTTTCCCAACGTAGAAAGAGTAGAAAGCTAAAGAAATCCTTAAGGACAACTTTTACCGTATGAGAACTCCTAGGTGAGATTTGAGACCAGGAATAACATCCTAGGTCTTTTGCACACACACCTTAGGCACATCTTAAAAAGAATATCTTTGTTCTTCAAAAATTATAAAATCTGCTATCAAGAAGAATGACATAAATAAACTATAGCTTGGACAAACCACAGCCTAGATAAAATAATAAAGATTTGAGTTCCATTCAACTTCTGGAAAGAAATTATTTCATTTCACACACATTCCCACACAAGCACACACATGCACCACTGCAAAATCAATTGCCTTCAGCTAAGTATCAGCAACCTACTACTCCAAAAGCATTAGTAGTGGTTGTTATTTTGCATAAAAAATTATGGATTTACCAAAAAATTGTTTGTGTCTCTTGTTTTCTGAAGTGTATAATTCCAAAGCTAAAAAATGGTTATGAAACCACACTGTCAAGATGTGTTAAGGACCTCACCATTCCTGATCCAATCAGATACTGAATTTTCTTCTCAATTTGCTTCATATCTACTCTCCCAGACAAGTAGAGGTACTTGTTGAGAAGGTCACCATGCATGTTCTCTTCAGCAGTCCACGCCCTGGTCCAAATTGCCCAAGAAGTAAGGCTTGCACCTGTTTCATCCCGAACACCATCTAAGGTATTAAGCATCATCTGGTAAGTTGGAAGGGCTTCTTCTGTGATCATATCTCCAACCAAAACAACAAAGTACTCATTTGGAATCCCCGTTATCATTATAGAATGTGGAAAGGTTGAAATGAAGGATGGATTGCACAACTTTTGTATTTATCAAAGATTTGGAACTTAGGAGGTAGCTAGGGCCTAGGGGGCTTAGACATCTAAGTTTTTTGTGTCAAGCAAAGTCTAAATGCAGAACCCAGCAGCTTCACAAGACCTACAATCCCAGAGAACAGCTGATTCACTACTGACCTATTGGTGTCTCTGACGTAGAATGGCTGTAAATGCTCTAACCATGACGTAGATAGGCAAAAGAATCCCAATGGTTCTCAAGATCAATAACTGCAAAATAAAGAAAGAATTATCTATTTCTTGGACATCATCAAAATTATAGTGTAATAATCTTTTACATGAAAGTGTACTACCCAGTCTTACCATGAACAGTGTAAATGAATATTCTCCAGATCCACTAATTATAATTGGTAGTGTGTAGCGCAATTCAAATTAAATATATTTTTTTGTTTTTAATGTATAATAATTTGAGATGACGTGAGCAGAGGGGAAGATAAAAATATGATGTTGGTCCTATTCCTATATATATAATATTTCATTTCTCTGATATCTTTGACATTAACATCTTGTTTGTTCCCGAGAATGCACACACACACACACACACACACACACACACACACACACACATATATATATATATCATAGAATATGTTACTAGGATATTGTTTGAAAGCAAATTCATGGGTAAACTAGCTTGTGGGGGTTCTCTCTCTCCAATGGGACATTTTGCCAAATGGAAGGAAACTTTAGGAGATGGCCATAATACTAGCAGTATTCTAAAAGCTCAAATGTTCTTGCATCCTTACTGCTGATTAGATGAGATGCTTAGATATATTTTAAAGTTATTTGTGCACATCTCTTGCCAAACATGTTTCATTTCCTATCTCAGAATGTGGTCTTCCCTATCTCACGTTATAGTCTTTCCTTGTACTGTTCCCTAACAATGGTTACCTTATAATATAGAGATGAGGTTTACAAGGAAAAGATGGTGAAAGAATAATTTGAATAAAAACATTTATTATTGTAAGATTACAACAATATTCCAGTATAGACTAGTTACAAGAAGATCACATTTCCAAAATAAGTGAGCGTCCTAACTTTCTCCTTTTCCTAAAAATTCTTAAGAGACCCATACTTTTTAGGAGGTAAGAACTATCAAGGGGTCTTGGCCTTGTTTCTTCTTAACTTTCCTTAACTAATCATATTTTTGTCATTTTATTACAACACCTTCTTTCAGTTTCAACGAATGAATCAGATCTAAGAATTTGATCTCATTGTTTCATGCACAATTGCTTGGCAGCCACCGTGTTCCATTGCTGCAGGCACGGTGTAGTAATTGTCCAAGTATATATCAATTTTTTTTTTCTACTTGGCAATATAGGCTCACCTATGTGAGAACTGTGTAGTTTGATTGATGTTTATGATGTTATATTTACAACTTCAAGGCCATTAAAACGTAAGCTTATTTTAGCCACGATACCTTCCATCTAACTGGTTAAATTTCACATTATGTCCTTCAAAGCCTCAAGGTTGTGGTGGCAGTCCAAAAGACATCTTCAATGCATTACCTCAGCATAAGTCAACTTACAAATGTTTCTGATTCTTCTTCTAATTGGTTGTCGTGTGAAAATACTGTAATGATGTTGTGTGTGTACGTGACCACCTAGCCCTGCTTGCAAATGCTTCTAGCTGCTGCTAGATTGTTTATTGAGTGTCAGCACAGCTGCTTAAGTGCTTGCAATTATTCGAGGCTATGTATATCTGTGATTCCTCCTAGAATACTGAATTCTGTAGTCGTGACTGCTTTTTGAACTTAACCTTTGAAGTTCTATAGTGTTGCTTTGTGCTAGTGTGCACTACCTAATTTGCATTGTTGCTCTGTTTTTCATTCTTTGTATTGGTGTGTACTGATTGAGGGGTGGATTATTTCGTCCTCTACAATATGATGTTGATGTGATTTATTTTTTATGCCTGTATATGTTCTACATAGTGATTTATTTTCAAAAACCGTATACTAATTTTTTTAACTTTCTTAATTTGTAGGGTTTGCAACTGTGACAACGTCAGGACGATGTCATGCAGCTCGGATGCAGCTTTCCATTTTTTTTTATCTGAACAAATGAAATGTATTTAAATTTGAATTTTTATAATGTTGTGTATTTAAATTTGAATTTGTATAATATATTTGTACTTAAATTTGAATTGCAATTATGGTTTTTACAGGAATTAATTTGAATCAGATTTTTACAGGAATTAATAATTAGAAAAAAATACACTCTACTGTTAATTGTGCAATTTAAGTATAGGTGACGGTTTAAAACCGTCACTAAATCCATAAGTAACGGTTCTACAAAGCAATAGTGACGGTTCTAAAATCGTCACTAATAATAGAAAAATAGTGACGGTTCAGAAATCGTCACTAATAATAGACCAATAGTGACGTTTCTCAAATCGTCACTACTAATGAATAATAGTGACGATTATAAAACTGTCACTAATAATGGAGTAATAGTGACGAATATGAAACCATCACTAATAATGGAGCAATAGTGATGAATTTAAACCATCACTAATAATGAAGTAATATTGACGAATATAAAATTGTCGCTAATAATAATGCAATAGTGACGAATTTAAACTGTCACTAATAATAGAGAATTAGTGACGAATTTAAAACCGTCACTAATAATAAAGCATTAGTGACGGTTTTTGATTGATCTAGTATAGAATCTATAGTGACGGGCTTTGGTCTTTAGTGACGGATTAAAATCGTCATTAATACGCTATTAGTAGTGACGGTTTAAATCCGTCACTAATACGCTATTAGTAGTGACGGTTTAAATCCGTCACTAATACTCTATTATTAGTGACGGTTTGAAATATTCGTCATTAATAAGTATTAGTAATGGTAGGTATAGCGACAAATTGAAAACCGTCACTAATACTCATATAACCGTCACTAAAACTAGTAGTGATGGTTTTGTGAGTATTAGTGATGGTTAAAAACCGTCACTAATAACCTTATTTTTTGTAGTGTCACAAGAGCCCTCTTACTAAATGATTTTTGCAATGGGAATGAGTAAGAATGGAAGTGGAGAGCTTGAATATGAGAAATAGGGTTTTTGGATTTCAGAGAGGATTTGCTAATGATATTTTGTTAATTAGTTCCTAATCCATCCAAATAAGGGGGTATATATAGACCCCAAAAATTATAATCGTTCAGGACCTATTAGGTATTTTTGAGAAAGTTTAAATAGGTTTAATAAAAATTAACCACGTTTTATCCTCGGTAAAATTCGAGCAACCCGAGAGGTTCGATAAACCATTTTTAAGGTTCGGTCGACCAAGTTACTCAGTTTGGTCGACCAGGGTGTTTTTGAACCGAGGAGTTGGTTGATCATACTTTAGAGGATTTTGGAACCTCCGAGGTTCGGTCCACCAAGCTAAGTTCAGTTGACTGAATTTGGATGTTTGGTGGACAATGCCATTTTTCAACTTCAAGTTCGATTGACTAGGGCTTTGGGATTTCCCCTTGTGCCAGTTTGATTGACCAGGGCTTTGGGATTTCCCTACATTCCAATTCAGTCGACTAGGGCATTGATGTTCATTTTAAGGATGGTCGACCAAATGGTCAAATTTTTCACCCTGGAGAGGCTCGGTCGACTAAAGATCTATGTGTGTTCTGGTTCGGTCAATCGAACACACAAAGATTGTGCATTTTAGTCCTAATTTCATTTTAAGTCACCTCTATTCACATGATTATTACTTCTAAGATATATAGGGGTTTTTTTCATGCTATAATTTAGGACCTATGATTAGTTTAAGGTCTTTGTCCTTATTTGTCCTATCATGCATGCAATGCATTAATTATTACAGACCATTATTATTTAAATATTATAGACCCTAATAAAACTTAATTAAATTACAACAAATAAATATTCTAGGCCTTTATTTTCTTCAAGTCCATATGCACCATATAAAACTTCCAATTGATCTCGCACACAAACTCATCAACCATTAAATACCAAAATATTTGTCATAATCAAAATGGGATATGACCTATAAGGTCAATAATAAAGAGTGGAGAATGTAGCAACCCGAAAAATAGGAATAATAAGAAAATACAAGAAAAATAAGGAATTTGGTTTGGTGTAGGCCAAACTGTCAACGATTTTGTGGGGGAGCAGAAAACCGTCGATGGTTTTGTTAATATTGCGACACGGTTAAGTTAAGGGTAGAATGGTGAAAAGGATTGGTTAAAAGCCAAACCGTCGACGGTTTTAGGAAAACCATCAACGATTTTGTCTGAAAGTGGCTTATATGTAAGATCTTGCAAGCCGTTTCATATAAACAAAATCAAATCTCTCTCTTTCTCTCTCTTAGGGCTATGGCTCTCCCTCGTTCTCTCCTTGATTTCTTGCTTGATTTCAGCCCAAATCAGCTCATAAACGTGATTTCAAGAACTCGACAGTGATTCTCTGTAGTTTAACCAGAGTAATTTTATGAATCGGGCATTTCAGGAACCACTTCAAAACTTGTTGCTACAACTTATGTAGGAGAGTCCCTACTGTCACATTGAAACAACGAAGCCTACAAAAAGGCGCAATTGTAAACACCCCTATTTTAACTAGGCAACTCCTAAGAAGACCTGGAATAATAAAATTGACTTTAAATCGGTCATTGGAAGCCCATTTGGTTTTCAGTTAAGTCATCTACAAAATTAGAACCCCGTTTTGAAGTTCTAGTCATAGAGTCTTCCTATTTCGTGTTTGAGTCCTAATAAAATGTCAAGTGTAAATTCCATTAATGAGTTTATTTTTCTAACTCTTTTAGGACATGTTTTATGAAATAAAACCTTTGTGGTTTGGAAAATCGAATTCCCCCTTGAAGTTCAAAATTGAGCTCCTTATTTCTTTCATTTGAAAATTGAGATTGTTTTAACTTTTAGGTTCAAGTCCTAGTTTGTTTCAATAAAAAAATAACTGGTTCCCCTGATCTCAAATTTCTCGGTTAGGGTCTTTTAATATTGATTATTAAGTCCTTTTTAATTTCACCTTTGATTTTTAATTCATCTAACCTTGGGTCAGGTTTCAAAATTTAGTCTTTTTATTGCAAATCGAGTTTTTTTTTTTTTTCTAAAGGTCATCTTAATTTGAGTCCGCCAAATTTCGAATCAAAATTTTTGAGTTTTAAATTGAGATTTTCGATCTTTAATTTAAATCTTTGATTTTGAGTTGTCCAATTTCAAAACCGGTTTTGTTGTCTGGTTCAAAGTTGGTTTTATTTGCTAGCTCTTCTACGTGGCATTGGTCTTTTGGGTCAACACCAAAAAGGTAAAATTGAGGTCACAATTTATTAACAGGGAAAGGGAATACTGAAAAGTTAGGTGTACTCCCAAGAGGGAGGGGGTGAATTGGGTTTTTTATAATTTCTTTATAAATCATTTGTTACATCTTACAAGTTCATTTAGTTAAGAGTTAACCCTTTTTCAATTTGAGTTAATTTGCAATCACACTCTTCAAACACAACAACTTCACAAGTATAATTGTTATTCAATCCAATCAATGAAGTTAACTTGATATTGCAAAAATAGAAAATTCAACCAAACTTCCAAAATTCAAATATCGATATCAAATAAGTATCTTGAGTTTAGGTATGTAACCAACCAATATGTTAATGAGCTTTGGTATTAATCAATCAATGTACTCCCTTGTGGTTTCCGTAATAATATTGATTAATCAACGTACTCCCTTACGGTTTACGCAATTCCCAAAAGTAAATTAATATCCAGCAATTTAAATGAGCATCCACGCTGTTTATATGTGCTGTAATTTAAAGAGAATAGGGAGGAGAGCGACACCAAGATTTTTATGAGATTCGGCTATACCCGCCTACGTCCTCACCTTAAGTACACCACCCAAGGATTCACTATATCGCTCCCTTAACCAGGCAGAGCAAACCTTTTGCATACTCCTTCAAATAAGATAGAACCCTCATCTTCAAGCGATACGCCATGCTTGGTAAACCAAAGATTCAACAACCAGAACCGTCAAAAAATAACAAGAAACAAGAAAAATAATTTGTGTACAAAGACATTTTCATAATAGAGTTGATTAGTACAAGTTAGAGTACTAATATACTTCAAATTAAATATCAATAAAGGTGGAATTTGAAGCTCAAGAAATTAATCACCGAGTTCTTCTTTATATTGAATGCAACTTAGTAAAAGCACAAGAACTGAGTGGTTGTAGCAGCTGGAATTCAGTAGAACTTTAGCAAGGATATGTGAGCAAGAAAGTTTTGAGAATTATAGACTTTGATTGCTAGATTTTAAGTAGTTGTGTGTAAAAATCCTTTGATTTTCTATGTATTTATAGAGTTCTAAAAGTAATTTCTTATTACCCAAGTTTACTTGGAATATTTCCCAAGTTTATACAAAGTTTGGAGGCCATGCAAACAATTTTGAAAGTTTCCCATGGTACTTTATGTTAATTTTGGAAAGTCACTTGCCTTTTAAAAAGAGGTGTTGTCAGCTTGAACCACCCTTTAGTATTTTGGGTATAACTTTCATTGTACAACTCTGATTTGAGCATTCCGATTATCAACAGAAATCTAAAAGAAAATTTCACAAATTTAATGATGCACACTTTTTAATATAAGGATATTTTGATTGAGAAAATTGCTCATCAATGCAGATGTAAGGTGCTTTTCATTTAAAAAATAATTTTAACCTTTTTGAAATAACTTTCGACCTTAAAAAATATTTTTCAAGTATTTTAAAAATGGATCTCTAAGTCAATAATCATTCCTAAGAGTTTCAAAACATATTTAGAATTGAAATCCTTACATAAAACTTTTCTTAAGACTTGAACATTCAAAATGTGAAGTCTTCATGTATGTCTTCCTATGAGTCCATCTTAACTTTGAGCTTCAACATTCTTTAAACTTTCATGAGATTTGTCAAAGTTTGATCTATTGAGTTTTCTTTTGATCACTTGTTTAGAATGTAGGCTATCAATGCACCCTTAATAAACTCTAATACTTAATTATTGAAACATCATCACTTTAATCAAAACATATTAAATTCTTTTGATTTATCATCATCAAAATAAGATTCGTAAACCTTGTTAAGCCAACAGGTATATGTGCACACGTGAAGTGAAAACAACAAAAATAAAATGTTACAAGAGAAGTTGCAGTAGAAGGGGAGAAGTATAGGAAATAAAGGTTTGTACAAACAGAGGTTGCAGTAGGAGCAACCGAGGGTACATCAGCATACACGGAAAAAGAATATATAAATAATAATAATGATAATGATTCCCTGCTGCCCGCCATTCCTAGGCCGCCACCTGGCCAATCCCAGATCACCTGCGCACAAAAAGAATTAGAGAAGGGCGGTTAGCTAAAAATAAAAAAATAAAATAAAATGCATAAACAAGAATTCACATGTGCGCGTAAGGGGAATTTAAATTAGTTCAAAAAATATTCCCTACCAACCCAATTAGGGCCGCCAGAGTCTGACACTGTAGAAAGGGGAACCACTCTGAGAGCACAGCAATACTCTGTCAAAATGGAGAGAAATTAGAAAAAAGCAGGAAAAATCCTGTCCAAATTAGAATTGAGAGAAGAAGAAGAGAGAGAATACCCTACAAAAATAGAAAGTTTCAAATAGAAATTGCAGAATAACTCTAAAGGAGAAAACTCTACAGAAGCAGAGACCAGAAGGCGCTATTTTGAGCCTATCACACACGCAAGGGCATCACTCATTCAAACATTCAGAAAGGAGGAGGTATTCAATCAAGCAGAAGCCGATTGCAGAAAGCTCACCGCACCAGAACAAGCATTCAGACACGCACAAAGACCGGAGGAGAGAGAGAAGGGACGAACGGCGGTTGGACTTCATTTGTTGGCGAACCAAGGGCGTAAGCTTCATATTTGAGGGTCAAGGATCTTAATAGTGCCAGCTCCGGCGCCGGTGCCGAAGGTGATGATTATCAAAGATCCGGGTTGAGAGCCTCTTCATTTTGAACGAACGAGAAAGGAAGAGCTGGAAGAGTTTCATAGAGACCCAGGCCGGAGCTTCTCCTATTCAAACGAGCAAGAAGCCTGAGGAGCAAAGGGTTTGAGTAAGGAGAGCTTGTGGAAGGTGAGCGAGAGGAAATTACAAAGGGAGTTGAGGGATCTGGTGACGATACTATTCGAGACTTCGCTCTTGACGTCTGGGTTTTGTTTGGATGATCCATGCACATTTGCGGGAAGAATCAACAGGATGTTGAAGCTGGGACTGAGCATCGATGAAGAAGAAGAAGAAGAAGGATTGGAGTAGTTTCGGGCTGGGAGCTTCTTCGATTCGGACAAACAGAGAGATAGAGAGTGAGCGAGGGCTTAGATTGCTGCGTGTGCCGTGAAATCTGGAGATGGTGGTGGCCAGAGGTGCGGCTTGAGGATGGCAACCAACAGGAAAGCCGTGACCGCAAGAGGAGATGGTGGTAGTGGGGCTGCCGCTCGAGTGAGAGAGAGAGCAAGACGTGGAGACTAAGCAAGGGAGACAGAGACTGTGGGAAGAGAAAGTGACAAAAAAATAAAAAAAATTAAGCATGCTTGCGCCATAAGAAAATGACATGTGGTGTCTCCTTCTCCGCACAAAACAAGCATGACGTGGTCACTTCCCCATCGTCTGATCTGGTTTCTTCTGAGACGGCCGCGATGATGACGTGTTAGCCATCATCACTTGTGTATACCCTCCACTCACAACACGCTACATGGCGCAGCTGGTCCTGACCGGCCCTAAACCAGTCTTCCTTCTAGGCCGGCCAATGTTCGACCAGTCCAACCCCGAATCGGTTTACACCAATTTTTCTTTTTTCTTTTTAAAATTTTTAAACACCTCAATAATTCATTTAAAATTCACAAAAAATCATAAAAATTTAGAAAAATCACAAAAAAAAAAAAAAAAAATCTAGAAAATTGGGAAAATCTCTAAAAAAATATTTTAAGTCAGTTTTCATTGTTTAAAATAATTCTTATGTTAAAAATCACATAAAATACCAAAAAATTCACAAAAAAATATTTTTGCAACCCAAAATTGTCTTTACACTTAGAAAAATCACACAAAAATCAGGAAAATATTTTTCAAGCTCAAATCCTCATTGTTTTGTGCCTTAGTTACCTTTTTTTTTTTTTTTTTTATTTAATTAGCATTCCGGAAAAATATTAAAAAATTACAAAATATTACAAAATTCATAAAAATGTTTTCACACTTAGAAAAATCATGAAAATCATAAAAATAATTAAAAAAAATGCTTTTGAAGCCCCAAAAAAAAAAAAAGTTTTCATCCCGAATAAGTTCCCAAATCTCCCGGACTATTATTTTTTACACTTAGAAAATTCTATGACAATTTCAAAAATACCGGGAGTATATTTCTCAAACTATTTTTTCGATTTTCCAATCCCGATGATTGTAGTGGAAGACATTCAGCTCTTCGAAGTATGGTATGGCCTGATTATGAGGGAATGCTTAAACTATATTTTTATTTTGTGCATTTTTTTTTTATTTTTTGATTCTTGAAAAGGAGTAATTTTCTAAGGTTTATTAAATTTATTTTGGGATAATTTTTTTATTAATTATATACCATTCGTAAGAACGAGCGCGTAGGGGGTGCTAATACCTTCCCCTCACATAATCGTACTCTCGGATTCGACTCTGGTAACGAAGACCAATTCTATCCTTAATTGGGTAGTAATCAGGTGTTCTAACCACACTAAAAGGTTAGTGACGACTCCATACACACTTTTTTACACAAAAATATCATTTTCAAAATCACAGCTTTTACACCTTTTCCAATCCGTGCACCCTGGGGCAACACACACTTGGTGTTTTAGCCCTGCGCATGAGAATGTCGCAACACTCTTCATTTGCAAACCAACTGCAACTTGAAGAGTGTTTGTTCTTCATTGTTATGAGCTATATTCAACGTCTCTTAAACTTAATCTTGCAAATATTTTTTGGAGATATTCTTGTGCATATTCGAAAATTTTTCTTTGTGTAAGGCTAACCATCATCATCTCTTATTCTTTATTATTGAAAAATACTTTTGGAGATGTTATTTTCTTTGGATTTTATCTTTGAAATACGCATAGTGAATATTTCATACCTAAGTCAAAGATCATTTATATTATCCTCTCACACATTATTTGAGTAACATATCCTTGAGTGGTGAATTTGACAAACTTGATTGAGCATAAATCTTTATCATTTGTGAGTGTATTTGTGCTTTAAATTGTACATCATTTGCTTATTGTAGAAGCACTTTCTTTGTACAAAATGTTATTATTGGTTGTATTCCCGACCCGACGTGTGGTCGGAAGATGATTGCACTGGCCTGTAACGTGCACTGAATTGCTTAGACTCGGTTAAGAAAGCACTAGATGGTTTAGACCAGGTTAAAAAAACCAAGAGCACCTTTTTAAGGTGTGATTGTAGTGGTTAGAGTCAGCCCTGTGAATGTGACCTGGGGTATTCCTTACCCAGTAAGGAGAGGAGGTTTGTAATTGGTGGCACTCCACCTGTAAGTGGGCAAAGGATAGTGGAATCCTCTTACTTGTTAGCTTGAGGTGAGGATGTAGGCATATTGGCCGAACCCCAATAACAAATTATATGTCGGCCCTTATTTAATTTCTGCACTTTAATTTTCGCACATGCATGTTAATACTTGAACTATTGTGATTGCTTTATTTGTTTTAAATATTTTTATACTCATTTATTCGTGAGAATTGGAATCTATTTAGAAAGACTCTATGTTGTGCTATACTAATTGTGGATTTGACTTAGGAAGTTTTAAATTTCCAATTCATCCCCCCCCCCCCTTTTTTTTTCTGGGAAATACACCATTCTCAACACATTCCACCTGTCCTGCCCACTTTTAGCCTATAATGGGTAAGGATGGGAGCCCTGCTAGGCCTTCTAGATATGCAAAAGCAAACTAGGAGCCTTTTTTAGTTAAGTATTACACCAATTACCTTGTATGTAGTTTTCCATAGAGTGTTGCCTTTAGAGTAGAAGTTCTATGAAGTTGCCTATCTTTAGCCCTTGGGGGTTGTCTTTTTGGTTTGTTAGTGTTCCCTCTTTTATCTTTCCTATACTACTTCTCTCATCATCTTGTCTTCTCATCATCTTTTCATCCATTTTTAGTGTCTTTATATGTCACTTGTATTTAGCGTTGCATAGTTGTCAATTTATAACATATTTGTATCCTTTCTAAATTCTAGGCTACATTTTCATGCTTTTTCATGAGTTAGTGTAGCACATTGCATTCTTATCCCCTCATTCATTGCTATCATTGCATGTGTGTATATATAAGGTTATCTTTTTAGCATTCATCTCATTAAGATAACGTTGTGCATTACATTTGCATGCATCAACATGGCAAGGTTATAAAGGGTTATATATTTCAAATTGCATTTTAGTCTTTTCATAGTTAGATGCCCACAACCAAGGGCTCTAGGAGTCTTCAAGTTAGGTATATTGCAATTTTTCCCATTCATCTCGTGTAGTTAGTATTAAGCATTGCATGCATCATTAGAATATACTATTAGGATTCATTCCTTGTTAAGTTTCATTATAGAGTGTCCATGTTAGAATAATCAAAACTAGGGGGCTTGTTGAGCTCTCTGGTTTAGCTTGATCAGTCTAGATTTTTTTTCTCATTTTTTATTTAGTTGATATAGGTTTGAAAGCCCATAGCATGCTAGTCTGTCCTCTTTTTTGATAAGATATACCTTCACCCTTTTGAAGCTAGGGCCTTTCCTTTCAATCATTAGCATAAAATATGCATATTTTTTATATAAAGTCATCATTCTTTAAAAAGTACAATTATATCCTTTGCATCAGTTGGTTTAGGATTTTATTTGAATGGCCCATCCATTGTGTCATCCACATTATTTCTTCAATAAAAATGAGGAACCTCAGCTCCAACCATACATGTTTTCTTAAAATAAACAATATTTTGGAAAACTATCTTTTAGAGGGCCACATTTTGTTTAATCACCATTCCTAAAATAAAGTTTCCTTGTTCCATATTTTCAAAAAAAAAAAAAGTTTTTTCAACGAAAATTGTGCTAAGGCAGAAGCATACTATTAATGTCTTCTTGCATAGTCCAACCCAAACCCAATCAAAAACAGTTGCGAGATCATTAATAATTGAACACATAGATCATTCATATATCAACAATGCCCTATAGTAGAGGTTGGATGCAATGAAGTGGAATATATACTTGATCCTTGATATGTAAAGGAATTTCAATAACGCAAAAACTCCGAAAGTGGTAGACCTGGCTACTATCCCCACCCTTACTTATAATCCAAATTTTTCTTCTTCTTCCCTACTACCTAAACAAAAGAAGGTTGGCACCCCACAAACACTCTTTCAATCCCACCACCTGCAATTACATCTTAGCCAAAGCCAATTGTGCCCCAAACTATTTTCAATGAAGAAGCTTTTGCACAAAAGATGAATCCAACTCCTCTTACCAAATAGCACAACTTGGTGGCAAATAAGATCAAAATCTTGGAGAGGAAACTTAGAGTTGTATAAAGGAGGGATAGGCCCACTAATTAGGATATAAAGAGCATATGCCAAACTCCTAATGTGTTAATCTTGGCAAAGTTTAAAATCTCAGACTTTGAAAAGTAAAATGGTCATGGATGTCCTAGGATGCATCCCATAATGTACAATCAGGCTATGACGCCATACAAAAGTAATGAACCTCTTATGATGCATTGTTTCCATAGTAGTCTAATTGGTCCCACTCTGTGTAGGTACTTCCAAGTGGATAGGAATCAGGTTTAGACTTGGCAATAGCAAATAGAGGCATTCTTTAGGAATTATAGGTTCAATACCATGGTGAATCCAAATAGAGATTAGCCCAGCCAAATGGAGAAGAAAGATGATGAAACCTTCAAGGATTGTGCACAACACTGGCGTAAGGTGGTAGTTCAAGTGCATCCCCTTTTGACCGACTCAGAATTTGTTCAAAATTTTTGTGGGTACTCTGAAAAGGGCATAATTCAATAAATTGATTGGGACTATAACTAGAAGTTTTTCCAAGTTTGTCATACAGGGCAATTAGATAAAGGATGCTATCAAAAGTGGCAAGTTGCCTATGGGATTGGATAAAGAAGCTGACACTAATAAAATTTCTTTCTAGAAGAAAAACAAGAAGGTTGAAGAGGTTCAGGCAATAACTAAGGGTTCCTCGAAGGGAAAATCCTATCAGTGCTACTCCTAGCAGCATATTTAGTATAATTAAGTTGCATTTCAAACCCAATGACCTTCCCTACTCAAGTTTCAATAGATAAACCTTCCGTGAATGCAATCTTAGCAGAGACCCAATAGGTTTAGGTGGCCAATCAAACTATGCCAAAAAGAGATAGGGTGTTGACTAAGCCTATCTCGATAACTTATACACATCTTTATCTGCAAATGTTAGAGTAGAAGCTCATTAGACCAGAAGTGCCACCCCCAGTCAACAATCCTTTGCCTACGTGGTTCAATCCAAATGAGAAATTTCCCTTTCACATGGGAGAAATGGGGCATTCTCTAAAAAATTGATGGTAGCTAAAAAACCATGTTCAACGCCTGAGAAAACAAAGGGTTATTGGATTTTAAGAAGCCTGAGTAGAGGGAGCAACCAATGTGACAAAGAATCCACTGCCCCAACATGTAGCTTGAAGTTAGCAGTCTACCAGTTTACAGTTTATGTTATTGCATTTCTTTTGTCATTTTAATTTTAAAAATTTCAATTAGTGTATGGCTAGAAATGACATCTAGTTGTACTTCTTTATGCTCCATTTAATGAAAGTTTCTTCTTTTAAATAAATGTTCTTATTATATTTTAGTTATGGGTTTCACAAATGGTGACACTTTCATTACTCTCCATATTACATTTTCAATTAGTCTTAACACATTCCCACTTTATCTCCATGCCTCATGGCATAGAAGAGGTGGAGACCTGCACTTTAATAAATAGTTGACCTTTAAAATGAGGAATGACCCTCATTCCACTACTAGTAACTGAAAAAAAAAATAATCACTTAAAGTCCTAATTTAATACTAAATGTTCCATTTTAAACCTGAAATAAGGACCACCCCAACATTGCGGTAGACATATTGGTTGCTTAATGATTTTGGATCTTCATCGAATATCATTTTTAGATGACTACACCAAGAAATTGTTATTCATGTTTCAACATGTCAAAGAAATGATCTTGAGTGAAGTTTGATCATATGTTAAAGAGTTGTGATTAAATACATCTATCCTTTTGTTACTCAATTAGTCTTCCCAATACTACAACAACAATAACAACAACAAAACCAAGCCTTAGGTCCCACTAGGTGGACTATATGAATTACTAGCCCTTTGAGTTTTATAATTGTCTTATTTCTTTTTTGCAATCTAAAATTCCTACATTACCTGGGTATAGGGTCCCTAGCGATGTCGTACACGCATGTGGTGAGGAAACAGGAAAAATGAAGGAATAAAAACATAATTATGCATGAAGAAGCCACATATGCCCAAAGCAATAGAAAATGAATACAGAAGCCATGAATGAATTTTAAAATTGGAAAAACAAAAAAGACAATTTGGGAACAAGTTTTCAACAAGATATCTACCTAAACTATGTTTGGACCTGATCCTATACTGGGTACATTGGCAACTAGTTTTTAAACAAGTTCAGTCCAAACTATTACTCTTTAAAATGTACAAATTTCAATGACAATGCTAGCGGTATAGGGGTGAATCGTTAGGTTTTTAGTTTGAGTTTGCGTCATTTCATTTCACTTTAACCCTAGCTTATGTTTTGTCTTGTGCTAAGAAGTCCACCTTGAGGTCATGACTTTTAACATAATATGTGAAAAAGTCTGTTCAAAAAGGACTACAACAAAAAGAAAAAGAGATTGAAAAAAGTGAAGCTCGCTAGGTTGAAAACCTGTAAGGGCGGCCTAGGAAAAAGTTAGAGCATGCAAAATAGGGCATCACTTGAAGACCATATTCAATGAAGCGATAGGGCATATGTTGTTGTTCATTGATGAAACATCCATCAAGGACTTTATAAAGGCAAGAAATGGTAGTGATCCTCCATCCTTTAAATCCTCATACAAATTTTGAAGTTAATATATCCTTTCTTTTATGACCTTGAGCTTAGCCTACATTGATTACTTATGGTATAGGGTCTTAGTCTTTGAATTATGCAAGCACCATCATCTTCAAACCACCATATTGAATCATAAAAGTTTTACCTTTAAAAGAAGGCTCCATCATCATTACACCACTATGTAAGGTTGTGACCTAATTGCATGTTTGGTATCTTTTTTAGAACCCTAATTGGGAGTAACATCTTACTGCCTACCCACAAAAAATCTATGCAGATTCAACGCATACTTGGAGTAACTACTTCCATGCTAACCAGACATCTCATCATCCTTAATTGTGCTATCAAAGTCATGGTTCTTCCCTTGACCATTTAACCTTGTTAACCTATTTTGAGTCATACATTGTTTTGGTTAGTTAAATTGACAAATGAATTGCAAAATAGAAACTTTGGCAAGTGGTAATCTTGAAACATAAACTTAAAGGTTGGTTCTCTAAATTGCATTTGAGTTTGAAAGGCTGGTGTTCGGAATTGAATTCTAATACATAAAGAAAAATTCAAGTTTATAGATCAAGATAAGGATAAAAGTGGAAAAATTACCTATGCAAAAAAGGATCCATTTGGGGCAATCTTGAGATCTTTGTAGTATGCTATGCCTCGACATAATACATTGCTTTGAACTTGGGGACTTAGTTCCTTTTTCAAGTTTGTTTTTTACAAATAAAAGCATCACTGACTTCATAAAATTTCATTATACTCTACATGTTTAACATCATTCAACTTCATTTCAAAAATAAACAAGGCTTTTCTCAAATGGAAAATTTTTTTTGTGAAAAAGCTTAGGGACTTCCGTGACATTCCCATTTCTAGAGGAAGCATCATTGTGGCTTCATTTTATCACTTTCATGCTCCAAAGGTCTCATTCCCTCATCACTTTTGTATTATCTCGTTTTATATTACTGTTTCGTGTTGTTAATCCTGCACTTTACATGCTATGACCTCATATTATCTTACATGTTGCAGCTTCAACTTGTCTTGCATTGTTATGGCAATATACTGTCAGCTTAGCATTATCAGTTTGCAACTTTGAGTCATCTATGTGGAAATGGTAGGCAGTTCATTCCAACCACTACACTTTTCCTTTTCTCCCTTATATAGAGATGGTAAGCAGTTCAATCCAATCACTACGTCTTCTTCGTTGTGCAATGATGGTAGGCAAATTATTCTAGCCATTATACCTTTCTTTTTCTCCCCCATGCATAATTGATAGGAAATTTGATCCAGCCTATACATTTTATTATTTTTGTAAAGATCGTAGGAAATTAATTTGAGCCACTGCATCCTTTTTTTTTTCTCCCTCATGAAGAGATGGTAGGTAGTTCAATCCAACCATGGTGTCTTCTTTTTCATGTAGAGATGGTAAATACTTTGTTCCAGCCACTACACCTTTCTTTTTCTCCCTTAGATAGAGATGGTAGGCATAAACGTCTAGCCACTAGATCTTATTTTTTGTGTAAAGATGGTAGGCAACTTGTTCCAGGCACTGCACCTTTCCTTTACTCCCTCATGAAGCGATGTTAGGTAGTTTGATCCAACCACTATGTCTTCTTTTTTTTGTGTAAAAATGGTATGCAGTTCATTACAACCATTGTACCTTTCTTTTTCTCCATCATGCAAAGATGGTATGCAGTTCGATCCAACCACTATGTCTTCATTTTTGTGAAGAGATGGTTGGCAGTTTGCTCAGCCACTACACCTTTCATTTTTAGCATCACGAAGAGATGGTAGGCAGTTTGATACGCCACATTTTTTATTTTTTGCAGAGACGATAAGAATTTTTTTCCAATCATTACAATTTTCTTTTTCTCCCTTATGCAAAGATGGTGGGTAGTTTGATCCAACCACTGCATCTTCTTTTTTGTGCAGAGCTAGTAGGTAGTTCATTCTAACAACTACACCCTTTTTTTTTATCTCTTATGTAAAGATGGTATGCAATCTGATCTATCCAATGCATCTTCTTTTTTGTGCAGAGATTGTAGACAATTCATTCTAGCCATTAAACCTTTATTTTTCTTCCTCATACAGAGATGTAACTAGACACATCAGCATTGCATTCCTTTCTTATGCATATATTGTAATTAGGAATACTACCACACACTTTTGTGGTAACTAGACACACTGACATAGCATCTTCTCAATACTTTTGTGCTTCTTCGGCTCATAATTTGATCCCGCTAATGCACACCCCTTCATCTTTCACCACATACATGACTGGTTGAGCTCATCCAAACCACCTTTTTAACTCTTCTTATCTTAAATTTTAGTGCTAAAAGTTGGCCTCAGACCAATTTTGTGCTTCTAACACCTTCTGCATCCTTCTAATCAAAGTGATGAACAAAGGGCACGTTTGTATGCACCAAATTTTGTTTGGGCATACATTGAGCCCTCAAGGACACCTTTTAGGGTCTCTCTATTCCATTTAAGGGGTCTGTGAGCCCTATTTCTTTAAATAAGGCCTCTCGGCCATTTTAACTTCTTTTTTGCATCCATTGTCTTCTTTTCTAATAAGTTTCTTCTTAGTTGAATAAATACTTTCAAAAACCCCCCTTATTCATTTCCATTTTAAGTCTTCAAAAATTAGAAAATAAAAATTTGCTTCATTGACTACAAAAACACAAAAATTCCTTATTTTCCCCTACATTAGTGGTTTCTCAACTTCTTTCCATACTTAGCCTCCCTCAAAGTGCCACTTTCTTCACTCATCCTCCTAGTTCACCAAAAAAAAGGGGGGGGGGGGGGGTGGTGTGGTTCTCCACTGTGTGCACATGCTACACCTTTGCCTTCTTGAACACCATTTTCAAAACTCAAACACATCCATGTTCTATTTAAACATCATAAAATCAACACAAAATCAATCAACTCCACCTTCATGACATTTTCACATGCACAAAATCAACCAATTTCAACTATAAAACCTTACATAGAGCATAAAAACATGAAAAATTCACATAAACATCAAACTCAAACCACAAAACTTTAAAAATCGAATAAAGAAACAGGCACATTTAAAACTCTTGGAATCAATTTTTCATAGGGGGGCTCATTTTTGGGAATTGGAGGATGCCCACATAAGGGAGTCTTCTCTCTCTCTCTCTCTCTCTCTCTCTCTCTCTCTCTCTCTCTCTCACACACACACACACACACACACACACACACATCCAATATTGAAGGGAAGCTTGAAGATGATTGAAAAAGAAAACCAATAAGAAATTAAAATTGTAAAAATAGAAAAATAAAAAAAATAAAAAAAGGAATTGAGAATAAGAGAGTAGTAAGTGAAACTCAAGTGAATGTGAAAACTAAGGTGTAGTCCCAAGAGGGGATGAATTGGGCTTATAAAATTCTTTTAAGTCTTTTTACAAATACACAACCTTTTGTATGCTTAGCAAACACACAAGAATGTTTTGATTTTAAATGCTGAATTAAACCAACCACAATCCACACTCAATATCAACACAAGCCAAATACCTTTAACAAAAACAATCAATCAACCAATCATTCAAACACACGATACTTAACCAATTGTAAGAGCTGCAGCACATCCTTGATTTGGTGTTTGCAAAAACTCGACTTAGAGTTCAAATAAAGCCCTATATGAATGAATATTGGTGCACTTCTTTTAACCAAGATTTTCGCAAACAATTAATCAACGTACTCCCTTTAAGGTTTGTTGGCCTTATAAGACTTAAAATCTTGTTATCTTATTTTGATGCTAACAAACAAGTGAAATTTAATGTATTTGTGTGAGTAATGATATTTTAGGGTTCATATATGTGAAAGTAAGATTAAAGTGCCCACAAGGATCAAATATGATGGAAGCAAGGTCAAAGTGCTCACAAGGATCAAATGAAGTTTAAATGAGCCAAGACATGAATTACTTGTTGAAGAACATGAGGACATGAATAAGTTGTTGAAAGCCAAGGTATATTAAAGTCAAAAGATCCAAAGAAAGGCAAAGTAAGAAAGCTTAAAGAATATGGAAGCTTGAAGAAAATATGGATTCAATCCAAGGACAAAGCATGAAGACTCAAGAACTTAGAATGTTAATATTTTAGAAGTCTCATGTAAGTGCTTTAATGTTTAAAATATCGTTTGAAATATTTTGAAGCTCTTAGGTTAATTTCTTAGACCTAGATACTTTTTAAAATACCTAAATAATATTTTTATAAAGTCAAAAATTATTTTAAAAATGTTAGAATCATTTTTGGAATAAAGAGCACCAAAAAGAGTTTTTCTCAAATACTGTCAGTTTTTATATAGCCGCATTGAGGTGACTTTTTCTCTATCAAACACTCATTATTTTAAAGAGTGGTAAACATGAATGTTGTAGGATTTTTCTCTTAGCTTTCTTTTTACACCAAGAACACCTAATTTGGAGTTATAAAAAAAAAAAGTTATGGCCAAAACACTGAAATGGGGTCACTGCTGTCAGACATTTAAACATTGTTCAACGGGCAAATTTTTAAAATTCTAATGTTTTAAATTATAGCCGTTTGAACCTTAAATATTCTAATAAATAGGGAAATTCTTTAAGGAAACTTTTGCAAGTTTGAAGTCCTATAAATACATGGTTTTTCAAAACAAAATAAACCCAAGAATTAAAAAATCTGTTTTGAGGAGCTGAAAGTACTCTTATTCTTCCTAAGTTCTCTTGCTCACTCATTGAAAAATTCTTCTGCTGAGAACTCTGAAGTGCTAATCCTTCTTCCTTTGAATTCCTACTACTAATCCTCTTCTAAGAAGGATATTGGTGAATTCTACGCTCTAGTTTCATTCTATTTCCTATTGATATTTTACATTTAAGTATATAGTGCTGAAATTGTACTAACTTGCTCTTTGAGAGAGTATACTTGTACGCATATTTTATCTTATGTTTCTTATAGTTCATTGACGTTCCAAGGTGTTTGGATCGTTGGCTAAGCAAGGAGATATTGCTTAGAGAGGCGGACTCTAGCCTATGTAAGGAGTGACCGAACGAGGGAATATCGTTTGGAGAAGGTAGGCTCTAGCCTGAACCAAGGAATGTTGTAATCGGTTTTGTTCCACCTGTCAACAGAACAGGTTTAGTGAATCCTTTGGTGGTTTTCCAAAGGCGAGGACGTAGGCTAGGTATAAGCCGAACCTCGTAAAAATCTCCATCTCACTCTCTCTTTCCCTATTCTTTATTTTTAGTTCATATACAACTGCGTGGATGATTTAAATATCTAAATTATACATACTACGCATATTTGGAAATCAAGTAAGCTTAAAATCCAATTTTGATTTGGGTTGCAGAAACTGAAAGAGAGTACGTTGGTTACACCATATCTTACGGAAACCATACGGGAGTACGTTACTTGGTTAACACCCCAAAGATAAATTTACCAAGAGTTTATTTGAATTCTAAATATTTGGAAAGAGTGATTGGATTTATTTATACAGGGCTTTACTTCAGTAAGCATAAATTATAATTCATAATCACAAGGCTTATATAAACAAACAAACTATCTCAAGATCTTATATTACCAAAGTGCTGAATACTTTATATCTTGGTTTGGTTGTTTGTTGTTTAACTTGTACTTGGCAAATAAATTGATTGTTTGGTTTGAAGATTGTGTTTAATTGATTGGATAAAAGAATTAAGTTCTTGATTGATTAATGAATTAAAAAAACAAGTCAAGAATTGGTTAAAAGAAATAAAAGAAGTTTAAGGTATTTTAAAAGGAATCAAAAGAAATTTTTAGAATCCAATTCACCCCCCTCTTAGGAAGCTATTCCTAATTTCAAGGTTTCTGCAAAATATTAATCAACGTACTTTCTTAAATTAAAAGTTTTCATAGTCTCAAACTTTCAGCTAGCTGCACTTGAATACAGAACCACACAATTTATAAATGCAGAAAAATTAAAGAGAAAGGGTAGAGAGTGAGATCGAATTTTTTATGAGGTTGACTTATACCCAACCTACATCCTCGCCTTAGGCAAGACCACCTAGGGATTCCACTAGAACATTCCTTTGCGAGTGGAACAAACTGTTACAATCCCTCCTTTAGGGTGGAGCCCCCTCTCCAAGCGATACCGCATGCTCGGTTACAATGATCTAATAAACCTAAACCGTCAAAGAAAACAAGGAAACAAGAAAGATTTATTTTATATAAGAGATACCCTCAGATAGAGCTGGTTAGTACAAATATAGCTTAGCTAATACTTCAAATAAAATATCAAAGAGAAACTGAATTAAAGCTCAAGAACGTATCACCGAAATTCTTCTCTTGATATGAATCAATAACTCACAGGTTTGAGCTCGGAGAAGAGTGATCAGAGACTCAGTATATCTTAAAAAATCTCAGCAAGAATGTGTAAACAAGAGAGCTTCGAGAGAGAAAGAGTAATATGGCTTGAAAACATATTTTCAATTTTTGGTACATATTTGATTTGAGAAATCATGTATTCATAGGCTGAAAAAGTGTTTAATTCGTGTTGCCCAAGTTACTTAGAATGTTTCCCAAGTTTATTTTGAATTTTAAAAACTTTAAAAATAATAGTCGTTAACAAGGGTCAGGCGCCTGAGGCTTTGGGGTCAGTCGCTTGATCCTTTTGAACACAGTGTAATTTTTCAACTTGAAATAGGGTCAGGTGCTTAAGGTTTCAAGGGTTAGTCGCCTGGACCTACACTGCCTATTTAGAAATTCTTCAGAAAAATCTTCAGTCGCCTGAGGTCTAAAGGTCAAGTGCCTAAACAGTTATAAATACTATTTTTTTTTTTTTTTTTAAGGTTAGTTTCAAAACTCTTAGCCATCTTGCTTTGTTACTTTTAAAAAGCATTTTTCGGGGTTTTCAAAATAAGGTCTCTAACTCCATATCAATCCCTAATGAGCTTCAAAGCATTTCAAAATGATATTTATAATGAAGTACTTACATAAGTCATCCGAAAGACATAACAACTCTCTAAGCTTGAAGTCTTCATACATCTTTGCTTTGAATCTTCTTAGACTTAAGCATTAATATTCTTTAAGCTTTCACATGTTTTGAACATCTTGGTCCTCTTGAGCATTCTTTTGATCACTTTGTTGATGGAGTATGGCTTTATGGTGATCTTGAATTTTCATTTCTTTGATCCTTTTGACCTTTGTCATACAAGGTTTCCTAAAATATCATCACTTCAACAACAACTTGTTAAATTAACTTTTATTTGTTATCATAAAAACAAGATTTGAAAGCCACGTTAGGTCAACAATCTCTCCCTTTTTGTTGATGACGAATAAGGAGCAAAGATGAGAGAACCTTGAAAAGGCTCTCCCTTACAATAAGCATGTTTTTTTAACAATTATGAAAAATGATAATTTTAAATACAAGTAAGTTCAAAACGCAATAATTCACAATCAAGTATATTATGTTTTAATGCATTATAGCTCATGTCAACATATATGCTTATGGTCTCATTCTTCTTATGTTCTTATTTTTCTCATTATGCTTATTTTTTATTTTACTCCCCCATGCTATATCTTATGCCAAGATTATGTGTTTTACATATTTACCACACTCTCATGTTCTCATGGTTCATGTTCTCATGGTTGCTCTCTAAGATACTTTCCTCTCATGTTTGCTCTCTAAAATATCTCTCCCCCTTTGAAATCAATGAAAAAGTAATGAGGAGCATAGGCACAAAGAGTCTTAGCACATAAAGAGCATAGTCATATTAAAAATTACACAAAGTCATAAGCAAGGGAGTTATAAGCCAAACTAAAGAAAAGAACAAGTAGAAAAAGCAACACAAAGACTAAGCCAATACATAGATAAGACTTTCATACAACACAAAATAGATCAAGCATCGATAGCATCATCATCATCATCATCATCATTAGCTTCAGCTTCCTCTTTATCACCCTCCTCACTTCCTTCCTCAGATTCTTCATCAGATGAAGCATCACTTCAAGGGGCAAAACTGATATCCATGGGATCAACACTACGAAATGAGTGAGCCCTATACTGCTTTATGTGAGTAAGGCATTGGTCAAGTGAAAAGAAGGTAGTATGGAGGGAGGATATGTTCTCCTGAAGTGATTGGAGGCTTGAACCCATATCTTTGCTAAAAGTAGTGAATTCGTGATGGAAGGGGATAAACTGAGAAGGAGTGTCAGCTGGAGCTCCTTGATCTTGTTCTGGAGGAGGAGGTACAACTGCTAGCCTTTAAGGTTGTCCTCCTTTCAAAAACCAACCCTGATCATGCTTTTCATATCCCATTTTCTTGAGAATTGTGGAAGTGAAAAGGTCATACCCAATACGCTTGATGAACAATTCAGTAGGGGTAGTAACGTTAAATTGAGCAAAGATAAGGTTTAGAACACCACCATACGAAAGAGTGACTTGAGTAGCTTCCAATTTAGCCCACATCCATTTCAAAATTAGGCTAGAGAGGTCAAGTTTCTTCCCTTTTAGTAGACACCATAACACAAAGCAATCTATGTAGGAGAGGTGATCATATGAACCAACCTTTGGTAGGATGTTGTTTGTGATGATTTTTTGAAGGATTTGAGCCTGAAGATTCAATTGTTTGTACATAGGAAGATTGTCAAAGTAAACAGGTTCCTTTACCATGATCAGTTGCAAAAATTCTTCGTGTGACGACCCAAATTAAAAATGGAATTTGAATGATAAAAGAAAGGGGAATGGAAAAAAAATAAAATAAAGAAGGAAGCTGCCAAGCTTCGTCAACGAACACAGGGTTTCGTCGATGAAGGCTTTAAGAATTTTGTCGACGAACGCAGGGCTTCATCGACGAGAAAATACCGAGAGGGATTCTAAGGCAGTCTGAATTTCGTCGATGAATATAGGGTCTCGTCGACGAAATTTATGAAGAACTCGTCAACGAAGATCGAGCTCGTCGACGAATTTTGCCGTCTATATATATATATATATATGAAAAATCCTATTTTTATTTCATTTGAAGCTTCCTCTCCACTCTCTCTCTCTCTCTCTCTCTCCTCTTCGGACCTCTCACTCTCTCTCTTTTCATTTTTGGGCTAGTTTTACGCCGAATCGAAGATTTGAGGCTACCACGATGCTCCTGACGAAATTCTCTACAAGTTTGCAGAAGCGGATCGTTGGGGAAACAAAGTTGGAAATCATCCCAGAGTTGAGGTAATGCTTTTTAAGACAAATTAGACTTTATGGTAGTTATAGAAATTGATGTACGCATGAAAATACTGATGTTTAATATTGGGAGTTTTGAGTTTCAGAGTATTGATCAGGAAAGTATACAGGGATTAGCCTAGGATTTTTGGGGGCTTTCTCGGTAGCCAGGTAAGGGAATAAACTAAAGCAGTTATTTTCCATGCATGTTATTATTAATTATGAGCACATTTATTTTCAGAAAAGCCTATGCTATCTTTGTATATTACATATGAAATGTATGTTTGGAAAATACTGCTATTATGATGAAAATGTATATGTATGTATAAGATGCCAGAAATGATGATTTTAGAATATGAAGCATGACTTTAAACGGCATATGTGTAGCATGAACATTAATTTTTATATGAAGTGAATCATGAAATGAAAGATTTTACAATCAAAGCATATTTTCGGGTATTTTGAAAGACGAGTTATGTTATACTAAGTTTGACGAATATATGATAAATGAGTTATTTTCAGAATGTAAATACCTTAAACGTATATGGCGCGAGGCCATATTTATATTATTGGCACGAGGTCGTATTTATGATGTTGGTGCGAGGCCATGTATTTAATTATCGGCACAAGGCCGTATTTACGATTTTGGTGCGAGGCCATGTATTTATGCTATCGGCACGAGGCCGTATTTATGATTTCAGCGCGAGGCCGTATCTATGTTTTCGGCATGAGGCCGTGATGATGTTATGTATGTTTATGTATGATATGTTATTACAACCAGGATGTTAGTTCAGTTCAGTTCAGGGCTCGGTACCGTAGCTATATGTAGATAAGATATCTACGTTCAGATTAGTGCTAATCATCCCATGAGGGGATGGGAGATGGATAGTCGATGTGGCTTTCAGTAGAGTGTGGACGTCCACCTGGCAGTCCACCTGGCAGTCCAGACCAGGGTGTGGCGGGCCCATCGTACTTACAAACATATTTGATTCAGCAGTGGTCGGCCAGCCATTGTTGGGTCCCGCCTTCGGGCTGCACAACCCATCATGGGGGGTAATACATGACACCAGTTAGCTATTCATACTGGGTATATTTTCAGTATTATCATTATAACAGATGCATTATTTATGATATGATTTACTAGTAAATATGAAAGTTTATGATGATTTATCTTACAACGATAAATGTGTACGGAAATATGAATTGTACTATATATGTATGATTGCATTAAATGTTCATGTGCCACACAACTGTATTTAGTTTATTTTCCCTTACCAAGAAGTGTCTCACCCCCAACATTAACACATTTTTTAGGAAACCCCAAAAAACCGGCGGGTCAAGGCCGCCATTGAGTGAGTGAAGCTTCCCTACTAGAAGGGTAAGCGTTGAACTAGGACTAGGAGATTTTTGTTGCAAGGTCCTAGTGTAATTTTTGACTTTTTGAAAGATTATAAATAAATACAGTATTTGGAATGTAAATAACTCTGGTATTATGTTTTATGATTAGATGTTGAGATTTTATGTTTACTATTGCTAGGTTTTCTGCTGTATTTGACAGATATCCCTGCTACCCACGGGTTGGGGTTGATCATTTTATCTATTATGTGACATATTATATTTATAAATAGAGGGACGTTACACTTCGAGTGTGAAACATTGCTCTAGAATCTATGTTTGTGCAAAAGCTGGACTTTCAAATTCACTCGGGGTAATATGGAAAATAGGAGCCAAGGTTTATGGAGTTAAGACTATCTTCTTTCCTTAAACCTTAGTGGTTAGGACAATTTCTCCATTGATCATATTTGCATAAAAAAATTTTACTATGTTAAGATACAATCCTTTGGATTGATAAACTACAAAATTCTTCTAACCGATATTCTTAAACATAGGTAGGATTTTCAGAAATTCTGAATCAAAGAAGATGGTATCTATGACCTTACCAAAAATTAGTTCTGTAGAATGGAGATAAGTTCGATTCCGATGCTTCGATTGAGGAGTGACAAGCCATTGTTCCATGTTGTTATAATCTCTCCCTAACGAAGGCCCTCGATTTGCTGTAGTTTTGGGGTGAGGCATCTTTGATTTTGGATGATGAAACAAATAAGCCAAGTGAAACCCTAGAATCCCCGGGGAAAAGGTGTGGGAGAGTGATTTGTGAGGCTTTGATTCAAGGGATTTTGAGTTAGGATTCGGGGGAAATCAAGGGCAGGAGCCTCGGGTGAGTGATGGAGCAAGGTTCAATAGCCTATCATATGAAAGGTTAGGGGTTTTCGTGCTAAAAATATATAAACCCGCGAGGTCAAGCGCCTGAAGATTTTGCTTAGTTATTTGACAATTTATGAAATTAATTTTTCAGCAGGCAATAACACCTCAGTCGCCTGAGGTCTATGGCTCAGGTGCCTGAGCCTCCAATTTACACTATTCAATCGCCTAAGCTTCCATGCTCAGTCACCTGACTCCCTTAATATTTTAAATTTCTCTTTTTACTTAACATGAAATCTTCCTAAATCACTTCCTTACTTTGTAACAACCCAAGTTCTCTTCTAATTTAAATAAATCTTTCTTTAAGAAGAGGTTTTGTGAAGATATCCGCTCATTGGTCATTTGTATTTATAAATTCAAGTAGTATGTCTTCTTTTTGAACGTGATCTCTTAGAAAATGGTGTCTTATGTCAATGTGTTTAGTTCTTGAGTGTGATGTTGGATTTTTAGAGATGTTTATTGCACTTGTGTTATCACACTTAATTGGTATGGTTGAATATTCTAGATTATAGTCCTTTAATTGTTGTTTCATGTACAAGGTTTGTGCACAACAACTCCCAGATGCTACATACTCAGCTCTCCTAGATGCTACATACTCAGCTTCAGCAGTGGATAAGGTTATGAAGTTTTATTTCTTAGAAAACCAAGATGCTAGGGATTGTCCTAGAAAGTGACAAGTCTTGCTTGTACTTTTTCTATCAATCTTACAGCCTGCATAATCGGCATCCGAATGGTTAATCATTTCGAATCTGGTGTCCTTAGGATACCAAAGTCCTAAATCAATTGTACCTATCAAGTATCTTAGGATTCTTTTCACAGTTATTTGATGTGATTCTTTGGGTACTAATTGAAATAGTGCACACATACATATGCTAAACATTATGTCTGACCTACTAGCTATTAGGTATAAAAACTTCCTATCATACCTTTATAATATTTCATACCTACTGCTTTTCCTTTTTCATTTTTATCGAGACTTATGGAAGTACTAATGGGGGTACCTATGGGCTTACTACTTTCCATATTGAATTTATTAAGAATTTCTTTCAGTATTTGGATTGATTTATAAAAGTTCCATTCTTTTTTCGTTTAATTTGTAATCCTAGGGAGTAATTCAATTCTCCCATCATGCTCATTTCAAATTCTCCTTGCATACATTTAGCGAATTCTTTACATAGATCATTATTAGTTGCACCAAATATAATATCATCTGCATAGATTTGGATTATAAGCATGTCACCCTTCTTAGTTTTGATAAATAATGTACTATCAACCTTTCCTCTAGAAAACCCCTTTTCTAGTAAGAATCCACTAAGTCTTTCATACCAAGCCCTAGGGGCTTGTTTCAAACCATATAAAGCCTTAGTTAACTTTTACACATAATCAGGTTTTTGATTCTCCTCAAAGCACGGTGGTTGTGCTACATATACCTCTTCATTTATAAAACCATTTAAAAATGCACTCTTTATATCCATTTAAAGCAATTTGAATTCCTTATGAGATGCATAAGCTAAAAGCATTCTTATTGCTTCCATTCTAGCTACGGGAGCAAATGTCTCATTATAATTTATTCTTTCTTCTTGGTTGTATCCTTGAGCTACAAGTATAACTTTATTTTTTACCATAGTTTCATTTTCATCCTTTTAATTTCTAAATACCCACTTAATTCCAATGATTGAATGGTTATCCGGTTTGGAAACTAATTTTCATACTTTATTTCTTTCAAATTGATTTAATTCTTCTTGTATGACTATTATCCAAGAGTCATCACTTAGAGCTTCTTCAACATTCTTTGGTTCATCTTGAGATGAGAAAGCATAATGATTACATAGATTTTTCAAAGAAGATCTTGTAGTTATTCCTCGTAATGGTTTTCCTATTTTTTGATTATTCGTATGATTTCTTACATATTTCCATTCTCTGGGGAATTTAGTATTTTCTACAACATCATTATTTTATTTTGCTTCATTTTCTTCTTCTTTTTCTTCTACTATGTCTAAGTCTTCTGGTTTTTGAGTAGTTCGAACTTCTTCACCTTTTATTGTTTTATTGAATGGATTTTCTTTATCAAATGTTACATGAATTGATTCCAAAATTGTAAGAGTTCTTTTATTGTATACTCTAAAAGTTTTGCTCTTTAATGCATACCCTAAGAATATACCTTCATCAGCTTTTGCATCAAATTTTCCTAAAACATCTTTATCATTTAATACGAAACATTTGCATCCAAAAATATGAAAATAACAAATGTTAGACCTTCTACCTTTCCAAAGTTCATAGGGAGTTTTATTTAAACTTGATCTTATTGAAACTCTATTTATCACATAGCATGTGGTATTTACCGCTTCAACCCAAAAGTATTTTGGCAGATTATATTCATTTAGCATCGTTCTTGCCATTTCTTGAAGAGTTCTATTCTTTCTTTCAACAACTCCATTTGTTATGGAATTTTAGATGCTGAAAAATTATGATTAATTTCATATTCATTGCAAAAATTTTCAACTTCTTTGTTTTTGAATTCTCTTCCTTGATCACTCTTTATATTTGAAACACTATATCCTTTTTCATTTTGAAGTTTCTTGCATAAATTTATTAACATGTTACAAGCTTCATCCTTGGAGGCTAAAAATAATACCCAAGTAAACCTAGGGTAGTCATCAACTATGACAAAGGCATATTGCGTACCTCCTATGATTTGAGTTCTAGTAGGACCAAAAAAATCTAAACTAATAAGTTCTAAGGGTCTACTAGTAGAAATATGTTTCTTCTTTTTAAAGCTTGTCTTAATTTACTTTCCAAGCTGGCAATCTTCACAAATTTTATCTTTTATAAATTTTATATTTGATGAACCTTTGACTAACTTCTTTCTAGATAAGTTTGATAATAGATCCATGCTTGCATGTCCAAGTCTTCTATGCCAAAGCCAACTGGCTTCATTCATGACTGCTAAACATGTTACATCTTGAGAGATTAGGTTTTCAAGGTTTATACAATATACATTATTTACCCTATAAGTTGTGAATAGAATTTCATGTTTTCTTTGATTTTGAACTATGCACTTATTTTTCTTAAAGATTATGTCAAACCCTTTATCACTAAGTTGACTTATGCTTAAAAGGTTATGCTTTAATCCATCTACTAACATAACATCATCAATTGTAAGGGAGAGTTGTTTACCTATTTTACCAATCCTCACGATTTTACCTTTTGCGTTGTCACTGAAGGTCACATACCCTCCATCTTTTTGAACTAGGGTGGTGAACTTTGTTCTATCCCCGGTCATATGTCTTGAAATCCCGCTATCCAAGTACCATTTTTCCTTTGATGGAGTGGTCCTAAAGCATACCTACAAGGAAGGATTTACGGTGTTATTTTTGGAACCCAAACCTTCTTAATTATTTTTAAGTCCTAACTATTTTTAGTGTTCACTTTCCATTCATTTTTTATTTTGACAACTTCTTTCTAAGTGGACAATTAAACTTTATGTGTCCCTTATTCCTACACAAGTAGCAAGTAGTGTTTTCATGTATATTTGTAGACAATGTACTTGCATAGTATTTTGCTTCTTTTACAAAGTATCCCATAAATAAGTTTTTCTTCTTTTTGTTTTCAATTCCATTGTAACCAATTCCTTCTTTGTTACTAATCATCTTTTGTTGTCCAACCATATGAAATTAGGATAGCTTCCCAAGAGGGGGGGGGGGTGAATTGGATTTTTAAAATTATATTATTTTTAATACTTTGTTTTATATCAACAATCACAACAAGTAAACACAAACTCAAGTCAACCACAATAAATCAACAAAAATAATCAATCTCTTAATCTTTGTATCAGTAGCCCTGTATCAAAGTGTAAAACATGTTGAATTTATGTAAGCCCTGTATTATTCTACACTCACACTTCTTCTTTGTGTTTAGTTTTTAAACAAACGTTTAGATTAATAAGTTTAGGACGATCAACCAACGTAGTCCCTTTCGATTTCCACAATCAATGTTGATCAAGCCAAAACGAATTATGTTCCGGTCTATTTAACAACCATAAACTCGGAATTTAACAATTTAAAGCATACATGCAGGTTGTAAGTATTGCTAAAAAATAAAGAGTAAGGAAGAAGAGAGAGACACAAGGTTTTATGAGGTTCAACTTATATCCAGCCTACGTCCTCGCCTTTGGCAAACCACCAAGGGATTCACTAGTTCAGTTCCGTTGACGGGTGCAACAATACCGATTACAATCACTCCTTCCTTTAGGCTAGAGCCCGCCTCTCCAAATGATATTCCCTTATTCGGTCCAAAAATTCTACAACCTTGAATCGTCTATAAACAAGAACCAAGAGAGAGAAAAGTTTGTGTACAAAAAAATACTCTCACAGTAGAATAGGTTAGTACAACATTCAACACAAGAATACTTCAAAGTAAATCAAATATAAAAGAATTGAAGCTCAATACTAAATTTAGATCACCAAATATCTTCCAAGTACTGAAAGATTCATACTTTGAAGGCTCTACTTCGGAATTTGTATCAGCATTAACTCAGTAGTTGAAGTAGGATGAACACAAGAGAGTTTGAGAGCTTTTTAGAGAACTTTGATTGCTGGAAATTTCTTAGTGTAAAAATCTTTGAAGTTCGGGGCTATTTATAGAAGTTTAAAAGTAATTCCTTGCCCCCCAAGTTTCCTTGGAGTAATCCTCAAGTTTTTCAAAATTGTAGTGCCCAAGAAATCCATTTAAAAAATCTTCCCATTGGTGTATTTTAAAAAATGTTCGAGTAACAGTCGCCTGCCACGACCTGGTAGTCACCTGCCCTAGAAGAATTTTAAAACACAGAACACTGGCAGTCGCCTGGCATGACCAGCCAGGTGCCTGGCTGTGCTCAAGAAGTCACCTAGCACCCTACTGCCTCTTTTGAAAATTCTTCATTTAATTTGGGCAGCCGCCTGCCACATGGAGGCAGTCACCTGGCCCTTCTATTTTTTTAAAAAAACTTTTCTTCTTTAACCCTTATTTTCTTTGATTTGAAAGACATACTTTAAGGTTTTTCTAAAAATATATTTCTAAGTTTCTTTTAATTTATGAGAGCTTCAATTCAATTTATATTTGTAGTTTACTTGAAGTACTTACATACAATCATCCTTAAAACTCTATTCCTTTAATCTTCATGTAAGTCATTTGTTCTTCTATCATCTTTGAGTTTCTGATCATCTTTCTTTCTTGATCTTTTTGAATAGTATTTTCTCCATAAACTTTTATCATCCTTTTAAGCTTTAAACTCTCTCTAAGTTTTGTCACTATCTTTAAGCTTTGCCTTCTTCCTGAAAAACTTTCACTTAAAATAAACCATATTAAACATATCATGATTTGTTATCATCAAAATAAGAATTGTAAGCCTTGTTAGGCCAACTCCATCTTTTCAAATTCTCTTTTCCTTTAGTAAAGTTGTAAATTGTTTTATCTTTATCTTCAATTTTACTTTTAAGATCACTTATTTCTAGGTCTTTCTTGCTTTCACCATTTACTTGTAGTTTTACAACTCTTGAGACATGTTGTTAATTTTCTTCATTAGATCATCAATATGAGATTCTTTTTCTTTTTCTTGTCTTTCTTCAGCTGTGGACAATCAGTTTTAATATGGGTGACCTTCTTGCAGTTATAACATATAGGTGGTTCATTCTTAGTTTTCTTTGTGTTTGTTTCTCTTTTGTTAGTTTTTTATCCTTTAAACTTCTGAAGGAATTTCCTATTCTTTCTGAAACCATTTCCAAGTCTTTTGGTAATAAAGAGTAGTTCTTCATCATCTAATTCACTGTCTTCATCTTCATCACTAGAACTTTCTTTGCTAGCCTTAAGGGCTATTGATTTCTTATTTTTATTATTGTTCTCTGAATTTCTTTCATTCATCGCCATCTCATATGTGAGAAGGGATCCAATTAACTCATCAAGGGAGGTATTTTTCAGGTTTATTTCTTTTGTGATTGTTGTGGCCTTAGGTTCCCATATTAGGGGAAGTCCTCTAAGGTTTCATACGTTGAATAATTTTTCCCTAAAGTATTTAAGGAATTTATTATATGAGTAAACCTAGTACACATGCTAGTGATAGTTTTATCAGGATTCATATTAAAGGCTTCATACTCGCTAGTGAGCATGTCGATTCTACTATCTCTAACATCTACCATTCCTTCATAGATTACCTCTAGCTTGTATTATATTTCTTTAACTATCTTACATGTCATGGCCTTATTGAATTCATTAACGTCTAAAGCACAATATAGTGCATTCATGGCACTTGAGTTTACTTTCATCATTTTATAGTCATTATCGGTTAAGTCTCGTTCTTCTTTAGGAACTTCTTTACCATCTACTAATTTAGTAGGCTCATAGTCACCATGTGTGATAACTTTCCATGCTTTCCAATTCGTAGTTTGAATATATATTCTCACTCTTTGTTTCAAAAAGGTGTAGTTTACACCGCAGAAAATAGGAGGTCTAGTTGAGGATTGTCCTTCGGCAGGGGATACACTTAGGTGTGCCATTTATACCTTTATATATCTTCTAATTAAGATTTTCTATAACTTAACTCAGATACTAATTGAAAACTAAGGTATAGTTCCAAGAGGGGGGGTGAATTGGGTATATAAAATTCTTTTAAGTCTTTTTACAAATTCACAACCTTTTGTACACTTAGCAAATACACAAGAATGTTTTGATTTTAAATGCATATTTTTTAACCAACCACAATCCACACTCAAAATCAACACAAGCCAAATACCTTTAAGAATAACAATCAATCAACCAATCATTCAAACACACGACACTTAACCAATTGTAAGAGTTGCAAAACTTCCGTGATTCAGTGTTTGCAAAAACTCAGCTTAGAGTTTAAATAAAGCCCTGTATGAATGAATATTTGTGCACTTATTTTAACTAAGATTTCCGCAAACGATTAATCAACGTACTCTCTTTAAGGTTTCCACAAAAAATTAATTGACATACTTTCTTAAATTAAAAGTTTTCTCAGTCTCAAACTTTCAGCCACCTACACTTGAATATAGAACCACACAATTTATAAATGCGGAAAAATTAACGAGAAAGTGTAAAGAGTGAGACCGATTTTTTTACGAGGTTCAGTTTACAGCCTATGTCCTCGCCTTAGGCAAGACCACCTAAGGATTCCACTAGAATGTTCCTTTGTGGGCGAAACAAACTGTCACAATCCCTCCTTTAGGGTGGAGCCCCCTCTCCAAGCGATACCCCACTCTCGATAATGATGATCCAATAAACCTGAACCATCAAAGAAAACAAGGAAACAAGAAAGATTTCTTTTGTACAAGAGATGCTCACAGATAGAGTTGGCTAGTACAAGTATAGCTCAACTAATACTTCAAATTAAATATAAAAGAGAACTGAATTGAAGCTCAAGAATGTATCGCTAGAATTCTTCTCTTGATTTGAATCAGTAACTCATAGGTTTGAGCTTATAGAAGAGTAATCAGAGACTCGATATATCTCAGAAAATCTCAACAAGAATGTGTAAGTAAAAGAGTTTTGAGAGAGAAAGAGCAATATGGCTTGAAAACAAATTTTCAATTCTTGCTACAAATTTGATTTGAGAAATCATGTACTTATAAGCCCAAAAAGTGTTTAATTTGTGTTGCCTAAATTACACTGAGTGTTTCACAAGTTTATACAATGTTTGGGGAGCAAGCAATATAAATTTGAATTTTAAAAATTTTAAAAATAATAGTCGTTAACAAGGGTCAGGCGCTAGAGACTTTGGGGTCAGTCACTTAATCCTTCTGAACACAATGTAATTTTTCAACATGAAATAGGGTCAAGCGCTTGAGGTTTCAGGGGTCAGTTTCCTAGATCTACACTGCCTATTCATAAATTATTTAGAAAAATCTTCAGTCGCTTGAGGTCTAAAGCTCAGAAGCCTAAACAGTTATGAATGCTATTTTTTTTTTTTTTTTTTACTTTTTTTTTAAAATTTTTTTAAGGTTAGTTTCAAAACTCTTAGCCATCTTACTTTATTACTTTTAAAAAGCATTTTTCGGGGTTTTCAAAATAAGGTCTCTAAGTCCATATCAACCCCTAATGAGCTTTAAAGCATTTTAAATTGATATTCATGATGAAGTACTTACATAAGTCATCCCAAAGACATAACAACTCTTTAAGCTTGAAGTCTTCATATATCTTTGTTTTGAATCCTCGTAGACTTAAGCTTTAATATTCTTTAAGCTTCCACATGTTTTGAACATCTCGGCCCTCTTGAGCTTCTTTTGATCACTTTGTTGATGGAGTATGGCTTTATGGTATTTGTGATCTTAAACTTTCGTTTCTTTGATCTTTTTTACCTTTGTCATACAAGGTTTCCTGAAATATCATCACTTAAACAACAACTTGTTAAATTAACCTTCATTTTTTATCATCAAAACAAGATTCGAAAGTCATGTTAGGCCAATAGAATGCAAATTGAAGAGCACCTGGTGGAGAAATTTAGAAGGCAAATGTTCAATTTCTTCTTTATTTGTTTCATACTTAGGATGTAATTACTACATATTTATTTTAAAGGTTTGAATTTAGTGGATGCATCTTAATTATCGAGGATTGATTAAGTAAATTGAATGAAATCATACATATGCTTTAGATTTGGTCCAAACTCTTTAAATTAAGAATTTTTAATTGAGATTGAAGAACGAATAAAAACTTTAGCTGAAGGTTGTTTTGAATGTAGAACTACAATAAATTTACAAAATCTTGTTTGAAGAGAGGCAAAATTGAGACTAGCTAGAAAAAAGTAGAATTAGAGAATGAAAGTCATTGTGGGTGAAAGAAATAGAAGAAAGAAATTAAGAAGAGAAGCAAAGGAGAGAGTGGAGATATTAAGATAGTAGAGAGCAAGAGTAAGGGAGGGAAATAGAACAAGGGTGGTCAGATTTCAAAGCATATGAGAGATAGAAAGGAGAGAGAGAAAAAATTAAAAGAAAGAAAGAGGAAGGAGAGAGAGAAATGATAGAAAAGAGATTGAAAGGGAGAGGGCATCAACAGAGTGGGCTATGAAGAGAGAGAACAAAGAAAACATGAGAAGAAATTAGAGAAAGAGTTGTTGAGAAATATGGAAGAGAAAGAAAGCAAGAAGAGAAAAGGAGTTTATAGTAAAGAGAAATAGGAGAATTGGTTGGAAAATATGAAAAGAACAAGTGGATGAAGCTTTGTTAAGCTCCGACGATGGCATTAGTGGTTGACAAGGGGGTCGGTGGCAACAGGGTGGTAGCTAGTTGTGGTTGGCCACATGTAGGCAATGATAGTGGTAGGTATGGATGGCTTGGCCACCCCTAGCCTGCATTTATGCATTAAGGGAGAAGAGGGAGAAGCCTGCATGTTTTTGTGACACATGGAAATGCTATGTGTCAACTTTTGGTTAGACTTTCTTATTAAATAAAATAAAATAAAATTTGACCAAGTAAGGCTAACCTAGTTGGACATGAGTTGGCTCACTTTGACTAGCTTGGCATTGCTTTGACTTGGGTTGAACCAATTTTCACCAAGTCAACTCGTTGACCTATTGACCAAGTTGCCTCAATTTGAGCGAGTCAACTCGCTTGACCTTTTTTTAAAGTTAATTTAATTCGTAAAAGATAAATAAAATATGGATTAAAAAATTTTAAAAAATTGGGGAAAAAAGTAATAAACATTACATTTTCTAAAAAAATAAAATATTAATTAATTTTAATTTTCAAAAAATAGGTGAAAATTGAAAGAAATTTCCTTAAAATTTATTAAAATAACTTTAAAAAATAGAAAAATTGCAGAAAAATTCAGGGAATCTTTGGGAGCTTTGAAATTCAAGAAAATACCCAAAAAAAAATATGTAAAATTTAAAATCACAAAAATTTAAAAGTTTCAAAAAATTAGGAGAACTTTCCTAAGACCTCTCTTGTTTTTTTTTTTTTTTTTTAAATCATTTCAAGATATTTTAACTTTGGATGGCTTTTTCTTGCTTGTTTTAGTATATTTCTTGATCCTTGAATGCATGATTGTATGTGTTTGTTTGCTTGTATGCTTACCTATGAGGAGGGGCCCAATAAAAGGGATTATGTAATCATCAATCATCTCCTAAGGGGCAGAGGGTCTAGTTGAATCACTTCAAATTTGATTAATGGTGATTCTAGTAGATTATTTTTTTTTTTTTTTTTTTTTTGTGCGTTTACTATTCATGTATACCTTGCTTGCATGTTTAGATGTGTGATTATGCACATGTTTACATTTGTGTGTGCATGGTTACTTGTAGTTATGTTTGTATGTGTAGTTAATTGCATGCTTGCTTATGTATGTTGCATTTGTATCTTATAGTTGTTTTTGTACATTTACTTGCATGTCTCTTTTGTCTTTGTCTGTGTTAGTATGCTATTTAATTTGAATAAATTGATATCCATAATGAACTTTCCTCTAGTCTTGAGGGTTGTGTTTTCGCATGACTTTGAAAAACTGGAAGTGAGAGAGGTTATTGCTTCATGTAAGGCCTCCCAATCTCTAGAGGTCAAGTAAATAAGACATTTAAAATGGAAGAAAAAAAAAAACATAATAAGCAATTAATCCTCGTGGGGACCGTCAGGGGTTATGTCTTCACACGCCTTTGGGGATCTTGAGGCGAGGGTAGTTTTTTGTATTTTACAACGTTATCTAACATTTAAAGGCCTGAAAGAATTAATTGAATTTGAAGGCAATCTTAGGCTAATCAGTTACCGTTTGATAAATAGGCGTGTAGGGGGTGCTGATACCTTTCCCTCACATAACTGACTCCAAAATTTGATTTTGGTGACATAGACCTTGACTGCTAGTTGCCTTGGCCTTAGGTTTGACTTAAAGACTAGTTAATCAATAGTAATTAGGTGGTCCAACTGCACCTAGTTAAATAAATAGTTAGTGGTCTCTTCATGGATTTTATTGATCCCACTTCTTGCAGTCACCATTGTCCCCTATACTTTTACTCCATATCATCGATTTGACAACTTCCCCCATCCTCTATTATCATAGTTATCTCATTTTTCATGATTGTCATCCCTCCACATTAAATGATTAAAATCATAAAAAATCATATATAAATGATTGAATGCATGGATGAATAACAAAATGCATGAATCACTTATGCATGGATGAATGAATAAGTGAATGCAGGAATGCATAAATGAATGAATGAATGGATGACAACTTATTCTAACTAAAGAGTAATGGCATAAAACTAATGAATGAGTGGGTTCTTTTACGTAAAGAGATGGACGGAGGAGTGTTTTTTTTCTTCCCCATATATTAATAAATTGGAGGAATAACTTATAAATGCTCACATGTTAGGCCCATAGATGAAGGAATGATGCTCACAAGTTGAGCATGCATGGATGAATTGATGCTTAAGATACATAAGGCTAAGCATGGATGCATAGAGGTTCACAGATTGGAAATGGCTAAATAAATCTAAAATATTGGACATGGAGGTAGATTCTTATAGATTTAGAATAAATTAGCCATGAAAAGACAAAAGGTTACACTTGAGCATTGATGGATAGATGTTCTCACGTTGAGCATAGACTTATAGGTGCCCACACATTGGTCATGAAAGATATACGCTCACAGATTCAATGGAGATGATTGTATGCTTACTATGCCGACCCGAATAAAAATGTTATTTAAATTGAGAAGAAAGGGAAATGGAAATAGCAACAGAGGGAGGAAGTTGACTTCGTCAACGAACGCTTCACGTTCGTCAATGACATTGTACTTTGGGAGTATTAACCGGGTAATTTCATCAGGTCCTCGTTGACGAACACAGAGGATTCGTTGACGAGGGTACAAGAGGGCCTTGTTGACGAAGACAAGTTTCGTCGACGAGAAGATACCAAGATAGGATTTTTGGAAGTCTAAAATTCGTCGATGAAGGTGCAAGTTCGTCGATGAACTTTCTACAGGACTCGTCGACGAGGTGATGTGTCTTGTCGACAAATTTGACCCTATAAATAGCAAAAACCTAAATTTAAACGCATAATTTAAGAAAAATCACTCCCTCTCTTTCTCTCCCTTCGGTTTCTCTCTCTTCTTTCTTCGATTTCAGCTCCGTCGCTTGCCGGATTGATGATCTGAAGTCACCACGATGCTCCTAGAGAAGTTCTCTCCAAATCTGTCAGAGCGGGTCATTGGTGGAAGCAAGTTGGAATTCATCCCTGAGTTAAGGTAAGGTTTTTTATGCCAAATTTGGTCTTACTGTAGTTATAAGAAATGATATTCACATGAAAATACTGAAGTTTAGTACTGGAAGTTTTCATTTTCAGGGTATTGATCTGGAAATCCTATGAGTGTGAGTCCAGGAATACATAGGGGCTTTTTAGTTGTCAGGTAAGAGAATAAACTAAAGTAGTCATTTTTCCACACGTATTTTTATTATTATCAGCAAAGTAATTTTCAGGGAATATGTATTATATTTAAATATTATTGAGAAAATGTATGTTATTGGGAAAATTTTGTTGTTTACAGAAAAATGTGATTTTAGAATGACATGTACGAAATTACTCAACTTTGTGTAGCATGAATGTTATTTTTCATGAAAAATATTATGATGTGACAAATTTTATGAAATAAGCAAGTTTTCAGGGATTATGAAAGTACAGTATATTATGGTTTTGAAATATATGATAATTGATTTATTTATTCAGGATAATATGTATAAGATATTCAGTGCAAGGCTGTGATTGATAGCCGGCGCAAGGCTGTGTTTTACGTATGATTTTGGCGCGAGGCCGTATATTTATGAAATGATTTCGGCGCGAGGTCGTATTTATGAAATTATGAAAAATGCTATAATATCATGTATTATATGTTATCAGAACCCGGATGTTAATTTAGTTCAGTTTCAGGAGCTCTGTACCACAGCTGTATAGATCAGATATCTATGTTCAAACATGTGCTAACCACACCACGAGGGGGTGGGAGATGGATAGTCGATGTGGCTTTCAGTGTAGAGTTGTAGATGTCCATCTAGTAGTTCGGACCAGGGTGTGGCGGGCCCATCGTACTTATAGACATTTTTGACTAGGCAGTGGTCGGCCAGCCATTATTGGGTCCCGCCTTTGAGCCACACAACCTGTCATGGGAGGTAATATATGACATCAGCTAGCTATTCATCCTGGATATGTTTTCAGTATTATTAGTTATAACAGACGTTTTATGAATGATATGATTTATTAGCAAATATGAAAGTATATAATAATTCAGTATGATATAATGAATGTTTACAGATATGTGAAATATACTGTATATGTATAATTACATTAAATGTTCATGTTGCCACATAGCTGTATTTAGTTTATTTTCCCTTACTGAGAAGTGTCTCACCCCCGAACCCAATTAATTTTTCAGGAGACCCTGAGAGACCGGCAGGTCGTGGCCGCCGTTGAGTTTATATTAAGTTACCCTGGTAGAAGGGTAAGATTTTGTACTAGGATGAGGATTATTTTTGTTGTGAGATCCTAGTTGTATTTGGAATGTTATCGGAGATTGTAAATATATATATATATATATATATATATATATATGTTATCTTGATGTAGGTAGACTTTGGTATTATGTTTTATGATTGGATGGTTGTAATTTTACACTTACTGTTGCTTAGGTTTCTACTGTGAATGACAGGTGTGCCCATTACCCACGGGTTCGGGTTGACCGTTTTATTTATTTTACTTATATTATACGAGTTTGGTATCAGAACCCAAGATACTAGGTTCTGTAGACTCCAAAGTGCAACAGTAATAATACCAGAGTATAAGATAAGGAGATTTGAAGTCTGGTTTTGTAGTCTAGATGCAAGACTTCCGTGGTGGTTTGTGTGATTTTCTTAGGGCGACGATTTTAGGAAAGTCATGGTAAACTATCATCGGGTTGGGTATTTAGGTTGCAGGATTGAACCTTGAATTAATATTAGGAGGGATGAATTAATTAGAAGTATATATTATATTGGTTGGGTGATTTGAATAGAAAAAGGGTTCTAAGTTAAGTTACTTGTTTTTTCAGGATGGACCCTGGTGGCAATAGTGCCCACGCTAGTGGGGCTGAGGGTGCTGGACCCTCAGGCACTGCGGGTAGTGATTTGGATGCCATCTTACGCAGCGTGGCACAAAAAGTTATGGCCGAAATTGCTAGGAGTTTGAGGGAACAGGGTGGGCCATCGGCAGGCCACGATAGCTCGATAAAAAATTTTATAAAGATGAATCCTCCAGCTTTCTCAGGAGGAACAGATCTTGCAGTCGCGAAAAACTGGGTGCAGGAGATCGAGAAAATATTTGCGTTGTTGTAGTGTTCAGAGGAGTAGAGGGTGTTGTTTGCTACATACAGACTGATTGGAGAGGCTGAGAGGTGGTGGACGACAGTAAAATTTTGGAGTAGTAGAGGATGGTACCTGTGGAGATGACATGGGAGTGGTTTAAGGAGACATTCTTTGACAGGTATTTTCCAGCTTCGTCCAGGGAAGCTAAGATTGAGGAGTTCCTGAATCTGAAATAGGGACAACAGACTGTATAGCAGTACACGACGAGGTTTATCGAATTATTTCGCTTCGCCCCGTACATCATACTAGATGAAGCGAAGAAGGTACGACAGTTTGAGAGAGGCCTGAGGAGAGAAATTTATAAGCATGTATCGATTCTAAAGTTGCAGGACTTTGTTGAGCTAGTGGATAGAGCCACTATAGTGGAGATTGGGGAGCAGTTGGAGGCTAAGGAGCAGAGGCAGGTGAAGAAATCTGCACCTTCAAGTTCCCAGCAAGGAGTCATTCGTGGTTTGTAGAAGAGAGGTGGCTATTACAGAGACCAGAGATAGGAGACCAGGAATCGTGGTGTTCAGGGTGTGCAGCCATCTCTAGCTTGCCCATATTGTGGGAAGAGGCACTTAAGGGAGTGTTGTGTCGGGCGAAGTGTCTGCTACAGGTGTGAGGAGCCAGGACATATGATGAGGGAGTGTCCGACACAGATTGGTGTTGCTCTAGTCCCTAGACCTGCTCGAGGAGGCTATCAGGTGCCATGTGGAGGTCAGATGAGGAATATAACCCCAGCTAGAGTCTTTGCTCTGACGTCGAGCGATGTTGAGGCAGCTGGCGACGTGGTGACAAGTACGATTAATATGTTTTCATTTAAAGTCATTACACTATTTGACTTAAGAGCCACACACTCGTTTGTATCTATGGGATGTGTTAAATTGTGTGGGGCTGAAACACAGACATTAGATGTTGAATTATTAGTAGCTACACCAACCGGGTCAGCGGTGAGATGTAGTAGCGTACTCTGTGGTTGTCCAGTTGATGTTCAGGGGAGAATTTTATCTGCTGATTTGGTGGTACTAGATATGCACAGGTTTGATATCATCTTCGGCATGGATTGGCTAGCAGCTAATTCTGCTATTATAGACTGTCATGCAAGAGAAGTGATATTCAGACCTTTAGGAAAACCAGAATTTAGATTTACAGGGTCACGAGTACAATCTTTACCTCAAATGGTCTTAACTGTTCAAGCGAGGAGGCTACTCTAGAGTGGCTGTTGGGGACTTGTGGCTTTTGTGAAAGAAATGTCAAAAAATGAATTGAAGCTTATCAATACACTGGCAGTGAAAGAATTTACAGATGTGTTCCCAGATGAATTACCAGGTTTGCCACCTGATTGAGAGGTATATTTTTCCATTGATCTACTTCCAGGTACAGTGCCGATCTCTGAAGCACCGTACCGAATGGCGCCAGTAGAGTTGGCATAACTGAAAGATTAGTTACAGGATTTGCTTGATAAGGGTTTCATACGACCTAGTGTATCTCTGTGGGGAGCTCCAGTGCTATTTGTGAAGAAGAAAGACGGGTTTATGAGGATGTGTATAGACTACAGGGAAATTAATAAAGAGACCATCAAGAACAAGTATCCTTTACCCCGTATCGATGACTTGTTCGATCACCTCCAGGGTACATGGGTATATTCTAAAATTGACCTCAGATCAGGCTACCATCAGTAAAGGTGAGAGCATAAGATGTATCGAAGACGACTTTCAGGACCAGGTATGGGCAATATGAGTTTCTTGTTATGTCATTTGGTCTGACGAATGCTCCTGCGATATTTATGGATTTGATAAATAGGATTTTCATCCATATTTAGATCAGTTTGTGGTTGTTTTTATTAATGATGTACTGGTTTATTCGAGGAGCTATGAGAAGCATGAGATACATTTGAGGCAGGTGTTGCAAATGCTCAGGGAGAAGAAGTTGTATGCAAAGTTCAGTAAATATGACTTCTAGCTCGAGAAAGTTGTGTTTTTAGGCCATGTTATCTTAGGAGACGGAATTTCTGTAGATCCCAGTAAAATTGAGGCAGTAGTGAATTGGGCTAGATCGAGGAATGTACAGGAGATCAGGGGTTTCTTGGGGTTAGCTGGTTATTACCGTCGTTTCATTGAGGGATTCTCAGCTTTATCAGGGCCTCTGACATGACTGACTAGAAAGAATGCCATATTTGAGTGGGACGACAGCTGTGAGCAGAGTTTTCAGGAACTAAAGCAGAGGCTAGTCACTGCGCTAGTACTGATCATCCCGTCTGGGGGTGAGGGGTATACTATCTACAGTGATGCGTCCTTGAAGGGACTTGAATATGTATTGATGCAGCATGACAAGGTAGTGGCGTATGCGTCCAGACAGTTGAAAGACTATAAAAAGAACTACCCTACTCATGATATTGAATTGGCTGCAGTAGTACACGCCTTGAAGATTTGGAAGCATTACCTGTATGGCAAGCAGTGTGAGATTTTCTCTGATCACAAGAGCTTAAAGTATTTTTTTCACCCAAAAGGAATTGAATATGAGGTAGAAAAGGTGGTTAGAGTTGATTAAGGATTTTGATTGTACTATCAGTTACCACCCAGGGAAAGCAAACGTGGTAGCTGATGCATTGAGCAGGAAGTCTGGAGAATCAGCATTGACAGTTATGGAGATTCGGTGTCCGATCATGATGGATTTAGAGAGACTTGATATTGAATTGATAGAGAGTAATACTCTAGTATGTATTACCAGCCTAGTGGTACAATCTACTCTGCAAGAAAGAATTAAAGCTGCTTAGAAAGAAGACCCAAAATTAGTAGAGGTGATGGATAAAGTGCAGAGTGGTCAGGGGGAGAAATTATGCATTGCAGATGACGAAGTTTTGTGATTCCGTTCCAGACTGTGTGTTCCTACCGATACTGGGATCAGGAAGACTATATTGGAGAAGGCCCACAGATCATTGTATATGGTTCATCCCAGCAGTACGAAAATGTACAGGGATCTGTGAGAGTTTTATTGGTGGAGTGGTATGAAGAGAGAGATTACCGAGTATGTAGCCTAGTGCTTGACGTGCCAGCAGGTAAAAGCTGAGCACCAGAAGCCGGCGGGTCAGTTGCAGCCGTTATTTATCTCAGAGTGGAAGTGGGATCATATATCTATGGACTTCGTTTTAGGGCTGCCGTCATCGCATGGCCTGAATGCGATTTGGGTGATTGTGGCCAGTTGACTAAGACCGCCTATTTTCTCCCTATCAAAGATCAGCTATCCCCTCAGCCGATTGGCAGAGATTTATGTACAGGAGATAGTTCGTTCTCATGGGGTGTCAGTATCCATAGTGTCAAATTGAAACCCACGTTTCACGTCACGGTTTTGGAGAAGCTTGTAGGAAACTTTAGGGTCTTAGCTATCGTTTAGCACGACATTCCACCCTCAGTTAGACGGGCAAACTGAGAGGACAATATAGATACTAGAAGATATGCTCCGAGCATGTGTTTTAGATTTTGGGGGTAGTTGGACTTAGTTCATGTCGCTGGTGGAATTCATGCATAATAACAGTTACCAGTCTAGCATCGGTATGACACCATTTGAGGCATTGTACGATAGGAGATGTCGATCTCCTTTGTATTGGGATTAGATGGGTGAGTGGCGAGTTATGGGGCCAGATCTGGTACAACAGGCGTACGATAAAGTTCGGCTTATCAAGGATAGAATCAATGCAGCTCTGAGTCGACAGAAGAGTTATGCCGACAATCGCCACAAGAACTTGTAGTTCGATGTGGGTGATCACGTATTTTTGAAGATAGCTCCATTAAAAGGGGTTATGAGGTTTGGTAGGAAGGGTAAACTTAGCCCTAGGTTTTTCGATCCGTTTGAGATTTTAGAGAAAGTGGGGTCGGTCGGTGGCCTATAGACTAGCTTTTCCACCTACACTATCTAGGATGCATGACTATTAGAATTGGTGTATTCCCAAGAGGGGGGGGGTGAATTAGAATTTTAAACTTTTCTCCTAGGTTGAACTAGATGTTAGCAGAATATTACAACCTAGGGTCTTTCTATACAGTTCCAAATACGCCGATAAATATAATATACGGAAATTTACATCAAGCACATCATTCACGTAATAACATACACGTGCGGTAAATATAAAGTGCGGAAATATAAACAAACACACGATATGTTATCGAGGTTCATCCAACTGTGCCTATGTCCCCGCCTCTAGCTCGCAAGCTCGAGGATTCCACTAATGACTCACTTAACGGGTGGAGCGGCACCTAATACAACTAGGTTAATTACCACAGGGCTTACCTCAACCTTAACCAGGTCAATTAGCGGGGCTGACCTTAGCCTACACGCCTTACCAGGGTGGCGCACCTAACTTTCCTAACCGGGTTTAAGCTAGTCCGAGACTATTTTAAAGGGCTAGACTCCCTCTTTAAACCCGTACCTGGAAATACAACAGTATTTGAAATACAACGAAATGGTATAGTGATTATACTTTCATGTAAAGTAGATGTGTACCCAGATACGTGCAGTATACTTAATCAATCAAATGCACATCAACAATGTAGGTAAATGTATGCTCAGTGATGTGTATTTTTGTGCAGGCCACACTCAACAAGATATGATCGCTAATATGCTGAAGTGTGTTCTAAACAAGCTATATCTTTGAAACAAGCTAAATGAAATCTCAATAGCAAATCAGGGTTTCAAAGATGTTACTCAAATATTCAAACTTAACTCAAAAGATTTTCCTTCAATGTAATGAACACAAGAGTAGTTTGAAAATATTTTAACTTGCAGAAAAATATTTTGCACAAAAAAAATCAAGCTATAGGAATCTTTGCAATGACAATGCAAAGATCCTTAAGCCAATGAGTTTTTCCCAACACTAGATTTATCAAATAAAAATCTCTGGGAAAACTCTTGCTTGACTCCCCAAATACAATAACAATCAATCAATAAGAACAATGAGAGTATAAGCAAATAAAGAATGATGTATAAACACTCTAAGCACTCTTACTACACTTGGTTAATCAATAAAATCGAAGTTGTAGAGTGTATGGAGGTAGTATGCGCAAAAAGGGTTTGGAAAATTTGAGAGAGTTTTTGGCTTAATCCTATTTGCTAATCCACACTTAATCTTGATAAATGAACCCTTATATATAGAGAAAGGGTAAATTATAACCGTTGGGGGACACATAGGGTATTATTAGAAAAGTTCAAAAAGGCTTAAGTACATTTAACCCGAATTAACCTAATTTTATCGTGGTTAAATTAATTTTAACCCACCGAGGTTTGGGTGGCTGAACCAAGGTTCGGTCGCCCGAATAGACACAGTTATAAAAGCAATTTAAATTAGTTCGGTCGCTCGTGTCATTGTTCGACAGCCTGAATCAAAGTCAGTAGCATTACTTTGTGACTTCGGGTGCTCGGTCTTTTTTTAGGTCGCCCGAACTCTTGTGTTCGGTTGCCCCGGGATCAATTTGAACTAATTAGTTTGGTCGCCCGGGTTGGTGAAAAGTTCCCTTTAAAGGGTTTGGGTGCCCGAGGAAGATATGCTCAAAATGGTTCGGGTGCTTGAACAAAAGTCAACAAGTTGACTTGTCAAGGGTTCGGTTGCCTGAAGCATTTTAAACGCAATGGGTTCGGTCACCTGAACACTCATAATATTTTCAATTAAGTCCATTTTTATCCTATTTTAATTCCCTTGATATAGTGAATGATAATGGGGATTTTCTTTTTGTGCAAGTGTTGGGACCTAGGGTCTTTTCAAGTATGCCCAAAAGCCTAGCGTCGGTCGACCGAAGGGTGCCCTAAAGTCATTCGATCTCTATGGTCAAACTACGGTCTTTTTGAGAGCTTACAAATACCTACATGCATGACATGCAGAGAATATTATAGATCGATATCTTAATTACTATTACAGACCCAATGATAAACATAATATGAATTACAACACAAGACAAATCTTCTGGGTCTTCAGGCTTTATTTCATGTGCCATCAATTGATCTGCTAATATAACCCTGCACACAAACTAGATAACCATCAAATACTTGAGTATTTGTCATTATCAAAACTGAGTGTGACCCATGGGGTCAACAATGATATATTCCATGTATTTATGTTAAGGAAATACGTCACAGATCCTTCCCATATTATCAGCTATGGCGAGTTAGAGCTCAGTGATTCGCTAGTATATGAGGAGGTACCAATGCAGATTTTGGATAGGAAGGAACATGAACTAAATAAGAAAATTCCTCTGGTAAAGGTTTTATGGAGGAATCATGCAATAGAAGAGGCTTCTTGGGAGCGTGAGGAACAGATTAGACAGAAGTACCCACAATTTTTCTAAGAAGTTCAGATGTAATTGGAAAATGTAAATAAATATGTAGTATTTCTTTTGTAGGTACATGTAATATTCTAGTAGTAAGTGGTATTTTAGTTTTGGGGGAATTTTATATTGGTTTATGTAATCTCCCAGGACTTGAAATATAACTACGGTATTCCTCCGCCATAAGTGAGGGCAAGTAATAAAACAAGTAGACCATTTTGCCCATTAAGGGATGATGAATTATATGGATAGTAAATTTTGAGGACGAAATTTTATAAGGAGGGAAGAATGTGACGACTCAAATAAAAATGGTATTTAAATAGAGAGGAAAGGGAAATGAAAACAGTAACAGAAGGAGGAAGTCGACTTTGTCGATGAACGCTTCACGTTCTTCGACGACATTGCACTTTGGGAGTATTAACCAGGGGAATTCATCAGGTCCTCGTCGACGAACACAGGGGATTCATCGACGAAGGTACAAGAGAGCCTCATCGACGAAGCCAAGTTTCGTCGATGAGAAGATATCAAGAGAGGATTTTTGGAAGTCTGAAATTTGTCGACAAAGATGCAAGTTCGTCAACAAACTTTCTACAAGACTCGTCGACGAGGTGACTTGTCTCGTCGACGAATCTGACCCTATAAATAGCAAAAACCCGAATTTTAATGCATAATTTAAGAAAAATCACAGACTCTCTCTCTCTCTCTCTCTCTCCCTTCTGTTTATCTCCCTTCTTTCTTCAATTTTGGCTTCGTCGCTCACCAGATCGACGATTTGAGGCTACCACGACACTCGTGGGGAAGTTCTCTCCAAATCTGTCAGAGCGGATCGTCGGTGGAAGTAAGTTGGAATTCATTCCTAAGTTGAGGTAAGACTTTTTATGCTAAATTTGGTCTTACTGTAGTTATAAGAAATGATATTCATGTGAAAATACTGAAGTTTAGTATTGAGAGTTTTCATTTTCAGGATATTGATCTGGAAATCCTACGGGGTGAGTCCAGGAATATATAGGGGCTTTTTAGTTGTCAGGTAAGGGACTAAACTAAAACAGTCATTTTTCCATACATATTATTATTATTATCAGCAAAGTAATTTTCAGGGAATATGTATTATATTTGAATATTATTGAGAAACTGTATGTTATTAGGAAAATTCTGCTGTTTTGCAGAAAATGTGATTTTAGAATGACATGTACGAAATTACTCAGCTTTGTGTGGCATGAATGTTATTTTTCATGAAAATATTATGATGTGACAAATTTTATGAAATAAGCAAGTTTTCAGGGATTATGAAAATACAGTACGTTATGGTTTTGAAATACATGATAATTGATTTATTTATTCAGAATGATATGTATGAGATATTCGGCACAAGGCCGTGTTTTACATATGATTTCGGCGTGAGGCTGTATATTTATGAAATGATTTCGGCGCGAGGCCGTATTTATGAAATTATGAAAAATGCTATAATATCATGTATTATATGATATCAGAATCCGGATGTTAGTTTAGTTCAGTTTCAGAAGCTTGGTATCGTAGCTATATAGATCAGATATCTATGTTCAGACTTGTGTTAACCACCCCAGGAGGGGGTAGGAGATGGATAGTCGATGTGGCTTTCAGTGTAGAGTTGTAGATATCCACCTAGCAGTCTGGACCAGGGTGTGGCGGGCCTATCGTACTTACAGACATTTTTGACTCTGCAATGGTTGGTCAGCCATTGTCAGGTCCCACCTTCGAGCTGCACAACCCGTCATAGGGGGGTAATACATGACATCAACTAGCTATTCATCCTGGGTATGTTTTCAGTATTATCAGTTATAATAGAGGTTTTATGAATGATATGATTTATTAGCAAATATGAAAGTATATGATGATTCAGTATGATGATGAATGTTTACAGATATATGAAATATACTATATATGTATAATTACATTAAATGTTCATGTTGCCACATAACTGTATTTAGTTTGTTTTCCCTTACTGAGAAGTATCTCACCCCCGAACCTAATTAATTTTTCAAGAGACCTTGAATGACCGGCGAGTCATGGCCACCATTGAGTTTATTAAGTTATCCTATTAGGAGGGTAAGATTTTGTACTACGATCAAGATTATTTTTGTTGTGAGATCCTAGTTGTATTTGGAATGTTATTGGAGATTGTAAATATATATATATATATATATATATATATATATATGTTATCTTGATGTATGTAGACTCTGGTATTATGTTTTATGGTTGGATGGTTGTAATTTTACACTTACTGCTGCTTAAGTTTCCGTTGTGAATGACAGGTGTCCCCGTTACCCATGGGTTCGGGTTGACCATTTTATTTATTTTACTTATATTATATGAGTTTATAAGCAGGTTGTTACACTTACAGATTAAGCATAGAGAGATAGATGCTTGCAAATAGATGATAGGTAAATAGAATTTTATTCGTTAAACCTATGCAGTAGCATGCTAGCATATTAAGCATAGAGAGGTAAATTATCTTAAATGAGCATAGCTAGAGAGATGCTCAAAATGGTTACACAAATGCCTATAGGTTAAGCATAAAAGGATGCTCACAAATTAAGCATGGATGTTAGATATTCATAGGCTGTGGGATGATAAGAACTTTGGATAATGCTCATAATTTTAGCACAAATTATAGGTTGATGCTTATAAAGATAAGCCTAGATAGATGTGGAATGAGCTAAATTGGAACTTAACATAGATATATAAGAGGATCAATGAGTGAGCATATGATGTAGGATGAGATTGATCAACCTATGTTCTACGGTTCAACCCTCTCACAAGCATATACACTCAAAACACTTTGACTTAAGAATTTAATTAACCAACATAAACACCATAAATTGTGTGACATTTCACATGTTGTAGTATTTTGAGAAGGTGTATGATTTTGTTCAGCAAATAGGTCTCAAGGGTTCTTTATCAAGTAATCAAGCTTTATGCATATAGTTGTTAATTTTAAAGTCAAGATTACAAGTTCTAGGTTAACACACTAATATTCATACAATTGATTTTAGCTAACAAGTATCAATATTGCAATTGCAATTTATGGAGACCACATGGGTCCTGAGTAGGATTTTACTTCAATACTTCACTTGGGATCTTCTCATACCGAAAGTCTTCAAGTAGTTTTCAAATAACTCCATGTATACCTACAAAATAGTCATGAACAATACAGAACATCTGGAGGTCATCCACGTGTCACCATATCTATAAAGGAAATGGTTAAAGCATGATGATCCCCATCAACATGGTTGAGCATAGGTAGAAAGGTCTTCTTGAATTAAGCTCAATAGAAAAGGAACCCCTAGATTAAGGACGGATAAAAGGATGCTCATAGATTGAGCATCGATTGAAGTGTGCTCACTGGTTGAGCATTAATAAGCAAATGCTTACCCATTGAGCACAATTGAGAGGAAACATGTTGTATACTAAAAATGATCAAATTATTCACAATCAAACATGTTGTAGATGCTCATAGATTGAGTATGGGAATATAAATAAAGTATGTCAAGTGCAATTGCCCCAATTTTATTAAAATATGCATGCTAACTCTAGGATGAAACATGTTGTATACTAAAAATGATCAAATTATTTACAATTAAGGGTTTGAGCACATATAAAAGACAAAGCCCCAATAAATATATGAGCTAACACTCACATGTATTGAGAATTCCACTTGTGAGTTTGTCCCATATTGGAAAAGGTGAGTAAATGATGGGTTCTTATATACATGGTTGGGCCCAAGATCCAATAGGCTTAAACTTTTGGGTCAAGTTGGTGCTCACTCATGTGTATCAAGCACACCTATGGACTCCTCCGATGATAACAAGTGGTATCAACGCCAATAGTTCATAACGATAGGTGTGGGAGTGTGTGATCGAGGTTAAGGAGGATCATCTAAGCCGCTAAGATGGATCCAAATTGGGTCAAGACATGGAAGGTAGGATTAGTTTGGAGGAGCCATTTGGAATGCAATTCGAGACACGTAAGACGGCCCACTTGAGCAAAATGTTAGAGAATTTATCCCATAAGGGAGAAGATGGCTTACGTTCAAGAGAGAGCAGTTGGAACTCACATGTGGTGGAGCTTCCGTTCAAGGGGGAGTAGTTGGAACTCACAAGTGAGGGGGAGATTGTTGAGAATTTCACTTGTAAGTTTGTCCCACATTGGAAAAAGTGAGTAAATGATGGGTGCTTATATACATGGTTGGGCCCAAGATCCAATAGGCTTAAGAAATATTTTTGTAATAAGAAATATTTTTGTCACGTGTGTGGTTTTCAACAATTATGAACTTCAACAATCTCACCATGTGTATGTGTACAAAAACATTTAACGTAAATCACTCTTCTTATGTACAATGTGTACCTATAAGACATGGTAAATAATTAGATGCAAGACAAGATACACAGTTCAATAATAAAAAATTTACCTATCAATGGTATATTCATATGAAAAAAAAAAAAAAAAAAAACTCAAACCATTTACAACATTATGTACTCATAAAATTATAATCATCAAAATAATTTCAAAGCACATAGCTTGATTATGCTTGCAAAACAAACATAATATGATCAACCCTGTGCATTGTACAGGGTCTTAGCTAGTTAAGATATTATTTAATTTGGTTTTTGACTCATGGAAAATAAGTAGATTATTTTTTACTAGTCTTGGAACATGTTTTAAATTTTTGAAAGGAGTGTCTCATGTGAAAAAGGAATTTGGGGGAGGGGTGACTAAAATATGTAAATTGATTTAGATACTAATGACGTATGCTTTAGATCATTTATCAAGTTCAAGGCAATGACTCTCTCATGTCATCAACAAAAAGGGTTCTTATGTTTCAAATTGATTTCTAGTTTGAAGATCAACCTTGTAAAAAGCAAGTCATTTCTTATTAGCATGTAATGCAAGATAAAAGAGCTTTGACAAAAAAATCTGGCTTGCTCAATCAAATCAATACACTACAAGAAAAAAAAAAAGGTTTTTGAGATGAAAACTTTTCATCCCAATTAGCCCATTTTTGTCACTAATAATATTGTTAGCAACAAACGTGTGTCATTGCCAATTCCATCTTTAAAAGCCTATCACAAATTCATTTGTGACTATATTGTTGCAAATATTTGCAATGGTAGTGTTTTCTCTAAATTTGTTGCTCAATGCAAGTTGTGCTTTTATCACCTATATTTGTAATAAATTCAACAATGGATCCCTAAATCTATCATTGTGTGCTTCTAAGTTTCTTGAGGTGGAGAAGGTCTCTATTTGATTGGGTATTCTCTTATTAAAAGGCAAAGGTAAGCAATAGATTGAAAAGCACATATTAAAATCATTCAAGGGACTAATCTTTTATGTGTCATTACATGCTTCTAAACTTATTACAATAAAGGTAGTCCTTGTAAATAGAACTATCTACTTAAAAATAATGATATGAATAAAATGAAAGAACCAAAGTCTTGATTAGCTGAATTTAAAGGTGATCCCAGCTAATTATGTACCATTTGCAAAACAAATGTGTAGGAAAGGTTAATACCTTCCCTTCGCATAACCATGCTCCTGAACTCATATTTGGTTGCACTAAATCATCTACTTGTTCTTTGAACCTAGTCTTAGCTAGAAGACAAATTAACTAGTAGTAATTAAATGATTCAACCACACTTAGGAAAGAAAAAAACCAAGTTAGTGGCGACTCCACTAATTAATTTAACCCAATTTACCTTTTTATTATCCTTTATCTCAAGCTTGCCATCCAAAACAAGGTGGTGTATATAGATAAAACAAAATAATTTGTACCAAAATAACACCATTTTATCTTTGAAAAAAATGAAAAAGTAAAGGTAAAATGACCATGAAGATGTTGTTTTGCTCCTTCCTCTTCAGAAATTAAATGATAAAAAAATAAAACATCAAATTGAGTTATTTTTCAATAATCTTTATATTAATATGTTAAACCATACATATACACACACATGCATGAGACAAAATCACTATAGATGAAAATGACCCTAAAGCATTCTGAATGTACATGGGCTTAAAGCATTCTTGATGAAGTCCCAAGGAAAACGATGGCAACTAGTCAACCACCCACCCTCTTATGAAGATTAGAGCAAAATAGCCCCTAGGGCGTAGCTCAGTTGGTAGGGACGAATTTCGGAAGTGCCGCTTGACGGTTAGCAGAAATGCCTCCCGGGTTCGATCCTTGCGGCGGGCTCCTGAATTTATCCCTCTGTGGTGTGTGTGGAACCACTGCTATAGGGCATGGGATTAGTCATGACCAGTGGGGCGGACCGTAAAACGGACGTCGTTGACGGTTGTGGACACCTGGAGAAATTATAAAAAAAAAAAAAAGATTAGAGCAAAATAAGGCAATAAAGATTATTGAAAAATAACTCGATTTGAAGTTTTAGTCGGTGTCTACTCTCATAGCACATGCAACCTAGTTTTGCTTGAAAAAATTTCATTGAGTGGGGGCCATCGGTTGCCTTGTATAGAATTTAATTAATTATACAATAAAAATTCCTACAATTCAAATTATGCATGAATATTACGACTTAGTTGAATTTAAGAGAGTTGACTTAGAAGATGAAAATAAATTATTTTTCTTTATACTAGTTGAAGTTATTTCTCTTTCCAAAGTTTTAGAAAAAGAGTCACTTGTGAAAGGGTATTTCTTTTTCTTTTTTTCTTTTTTTTTGGGCCAAGCATCTATGGAAGCGTGTGAAAATGTATTTTTATGTGCCCAAAGTTCTCTTCACTGATGACATGCTAAAGTCTTGGCTATAAAAGGGGAAAAAGGTACTGCAATGACTTAAGGACGCTCATGAATAGCTGATCTATTAAAGTTCAATTTAATCACACCTTTTGGTGGCTTTGGTAGTTTGAAATTTAATTATTAAAATACTAGAGACTTATAAGATTCAAGTATTTATCTAGAAGCTAGGTCACGTCATGCAAATGCAATCATGACATCATCATTTATTTACAAAAAATTAATTCTAAGAAGTATTAAAAACCTATCACAAACATAAAAAATAGATTTACTTAAATCATCCAACTAGGGTAAGTTGTTAGTTAACAACTTAATATATAATAATTTTTACTATATGATTGTGTCATCCTTGTGCAGTTCCTCAAAATGTGACGGTGATTGTTCAATTAAGATAGTTGTCATAAAAAAAGAGCTTACCTAGGTAAGGCGAATTACATGTTGTCTAGTCCGTGAAGTGACTAAGTGAAAAATTGCCTAGAGGACACGTACGTCAAACACCATGAATGAAGCACAAATTACCTAAGGGATGGAATCTCTTATCACCTAGGTGATAAAGAACACGAAGTCATGACCTGAAGTTTGCCCAAAATATTTGAGAGCTATTCTCCTAACTCATCAGGTGAAGGTCACCTATAATAATTTTGACCTTTAATGTCATGAAATGACCCCAATTTATGACTATGTTTTAAATATTTTATAAACTTCCTCTATTATTAGGATCTATTATTTTGAATTTATGCTTGTAACTATATAATTAACATAGATTTGACCCCAAAAGAGTATAAATACATGTTATGGTTATTGTAAGGGGATCTCTAACTCAACTCAACAAACATTATGCAATATCCTAGTACTAAATAGGCCTCAATGCCTTTTATCCTTTTTATCTATTTATCCCTTTTATCTATGTATCCCTCTTATCTATTTATCTCTCTCTCTCTCTCTCTCTCCTTACCTCTTCTCATCTAAGTCTTTCACTCCCTCTTTTCTCCCTCCTTCTATATTTTTATGATTCTATCACTATCCTTACACTTTTGATAAGAATTGACATAACAAGTTCACTCACAACCAATCAAACATCTACCATATAAATCCACAACATCTTTTAAAAGGTTTTATTTTTTATCAAACATCTTTTTGACACGTTCACATGGGACCATTTATGCCACCAATTACCAAAGGTGCAAGGTGAGGCCATTATGTTGTGGAAACCAATTAGACTTTCTAATGCTAACTTGGCGATGATTTAGCAACAATTGACCATAGAAAGTGTTTGAGGCATAACTCAAACACTTTTGGGTGATCGTCAAGTTAAAATGAGATCTTGGGTAGAGAGGATGGGCAAAGATTTGTTAGGTGATTCAAGATTGACAATAGAAACACTTATCAAAGCCTTTACTGGCATTTACTCATAGTTCTCCTATGGACATGGCTGAACCATTACCTATAGTTGCAATAATGGATTTGGCTAGCATATTATTTTTGTAGTGGGATGATGAGGGAGAAACTAATTCACCCTATAATCACCACATGGCTATATTGTTTATAATGACCTTGGCTAGACTCAGCAACATATGGCAACCAAATCTTTTCCCAAAGACTATCAGCTATGAACATTATGCGAATGATTTACTAGCCGATTGTATAGAAGAATATGAAGATATCAAGCTTACGATCTGCAACATTACAAAGACTCCATAGTGGCTAAAGACAATACGGAGGAGAAGGATTCTTATTCGGCCAAATATGAAGAATACCATAACATGTGTTTAACAAAAGAGTTAAACCATGTTGATGATGAAGCGAAAGATGATCTTGTAAAAGAAGATAAGCTCAAGCTCGATCTGGAGATTGATGAGTTCTTTCACAAAAACATTGATCTAGGTGAGGGCCTTTCATTAGCCTAACCTAGATCTAGTATTGAGTGATTGTCTTCCATTTTCCATTATTAGTCAGTCAAAACTTGTTCTAGGTTCAATATTCTAGAAGCGTCACTTTTGAACAATTTGACCTACCACTATCTAGCCTATAAAGGGTAACATATTCTTCAAGATTGAAATTCAAACAATAAAAAAAATAAAAATAAACAAAGCATGTGCTTACTCGTTAACAAATGATAAGTGCCACTTAATGGAGCAGCGCTCTTGGAAAATTGTCATAGTTGTCTAATCTCAGAATTCACCTATGGTCTTAAATGAAAATCGTCAAGTGAAGTGTATGATGAGTATTACCTAACCAAACCTTGCCTGGAATAAGGCTGATAATTTTGAGGTAAAGTGAATTATTCTAAAAAAAGGTCCCAAAATAAAATACACGACATGCATTGCCTAAGCTATTATGGAAAATGATTTGAAACAAAGATTAGGTTTTATTCAAGTTTATTTAAATTCATCCAATGCTTGGGCCTTAGCTAGATAAATACAATATAAAAAAAATCCTTAGCCTCAATCTCCAAGCATCTTGGTGAGGGCAAACGGATCTTGTAGCCTTTGAAGTAACTCCTCTTCCTTGGCTAGCGATGTGATTCTAGACCACTACCCGCCTCATGTGTTTCTCCTTTGCAATGTCATAGTACTTAAAAATAAGCACAAAATAATTTTGAATTCTAGTGCAAGTGCCATTAACTTTCGCCTCCATCCTTGCCAACTTTTGACCATCCCTTCATTTTTTATCATTGACCGGATGGTATAGGTCTCCAAGGTGTTTTAGGCAATATCTTAGATATTTATCTTCAGTAAGGTATCTATCTTCTCTCAGCATAATCTCACAATGGGTATGATGATTAGGAGCCTTTCAGAAGAATGCTTCAATTTGATTTTTGACTTTTTGAGTTCGATTACTATTTTGATGCTGACAAAGCACAAGTTTTTAATGTGCGTACTTAACATGTGAACATGTTCATAATTCAAATCACATATAAGATTAAGGAGACATGTAAGCTTGGAGGAATGTAAAGCTCATATAGGCTAGTGAATTCCATGAAGAAGAAAGAGCAAAAAAAAGAAGAAGACATATTTTTTATTTTCTAATTACATTTAGTCTTTTTATATTTTTGGGTTGTAATAATGCATCTTGTCGCAACGTATCGGCGCATGTGCCCCGGGGTGGCAAAATAAAATTTATATTTTAAATTTTCAGGAAAATGTAGGAATGGAGTCGCCCCTAACCTCTTAATGTGGTTAGAACACTTAATTACTACATAGTTAAGGGTAAAATTGGTGTACGTTACCAAAGCCAGGATTGGGAGTTCGGTTATGCGAGGGGAAGGTACGAGCACCCCCTACGCGCTCCTTCTTACGAACGGTACCTAATTAATTTGGAATTATCCTTAATTTAATTTAATAGATCTTCAAAATTACCCCCTTTTAGTGAATTTACAAAATACACGAGTAAATAAATTAATCACAAAAATATACATAATATATATTCCCTCAAAACTAAGGGTACGTGAAGCCCGAAAGCTCGCACCCCTTTTTGAAATCATAAGGATAAAAATCGAAAATATTTAATAAAATACACTCTCAAATTTTGGAAATCTTACAGGATTTTTCTAAGTACGAAAATACTTGTATGGGTGGTTTTTGGAACTCAAAGGGTATCAAAAAATGCTTTACAAGTCTCAAAACATTTTTCTTGATTTTTTATTTTTCTATTTTTCTGAATTTTCTTTTATATTTTCCATATTTTGTGGATTTAAAAAAAAAAAGAAAACAGTTAAAGAAAACAATGAAATTCAATTCAAAAATATTTTTTGAATTTTCTCCTAATTTCCTATTTTTATGATTTTTCTGTAGTTAACCAAAATTTTTAAATAGGTAATAGATGAAATAACATAATACTAATACTATATATATATATCATAACACGTAAGTATCATATATCATAATACTCAAAATTCCAATGATAAAGCCACGGTATTCACAATCAATCCATTCCTAACGATATAACCTAGATATGCATATAACACCTGCCATGAAGAAAACCCAAAGTAATGAATACACTCCTGCAAAGGAAGCCCTAAATATGCGTATATTACACATTAAACGTATCTTCAACTAAGTAAACCCTAAATACTAGTATAACCCCAACATTCAAGAAAACCTATTATGAATATCACACATTGAAATCAAGAATATGATAATAAAAATCTTATAATATAACACTAAACACATAATAAACACCAAGAAATGAAAACTTTAGAAATACATATTAAATATTATGAACATAAACTTTATAAGCTTTTATTAAATACTACGATAATGAAATCATAAATAACAGCCACACCCTAAAGATACAAATTAAACATACCCTAAATATTAAACCTATAATACAACAAAGAAAACCCTAAAATATTTTAATAAGTACAATAACAACAAAAGGAAACAAACATGGATACTTAAATGTAGAATAGTAAAATCCCACAACCATAATATTAACACTCTAATGTATAAACTAAAAGCCTAAGTATGAAAACAAAATATGTATATTTCAATAAATAAGGCATTATAAGAATAAAAACTAAACATTAAATATTAAACATACCTGCATAAATAAAAAAAACAAAAACCCAAATATTAGATATCAATACAAACCAAGACCAGAAAAGAAACAGGAAAAACGAGATAAAAATAAATAAATAAATTAAATAAAATAAAATTGCATGCATGCGTGTGTGTGTTCGCGTGTCTGCAGAGGTTGCTTATAGAGGGGGCACCGCCGGAGTTGGGCGGTGGCATTCGGCTGTGACGATGGCAGAACAGGGAGGCGGCACGTGGAGGCAGCAGTGCCTGTGGGTTGTTGTGCCCGTGGAGAATGGTATGGAAGCAGGTAGTGGCTGCTAGAAGCTGGCAGGAGCAGAGGAAAGCTGCAGACTTCGGGTAGTTCTGGAGCAGCTGTGGTGTTCTGTCTTGGTCTCGGGTGTCTGGTGCGGCCGAGAGTTGCTGGTGGCTGCTGGAGTAGGAGAGTTGCAGAGGGAAGGAGGATGGCCGGTGCGTGAGGCTGCGGGTAGTGGTTATTACGGCTGGGCAGCGTGAAGATGAGGTGGTCGAAGATGTGGCTGCCTTGAAGGTGGCCGGGGTTCTATAGCAGAAACGAGGGAGAGTAAGAGAGACGGGGAAACAGAAAGGGAGATAGTGAGAATCGAGAGAAAAGAAAGAAAAAAGAACTGGGCGTCCCCCCTCTAGGTGTGTCCTAGGTATGGGAGATGGGGAGAGTTTGAAAGAAGAGAGGGAGAGTCTTGCACCCCCGGCCCTATGCGTGGAAGCTCCGAAGATGGAGAGGGAGAAACTTGCACCCCCGGCCCTATGCGTGGAAGCTCCGAAGATGGAGAGGGAGAAACTTGCACCCCCGGCCCTATGCGTGGAAGCTCCGAAGACGGAGAGGGAGAAACAGGAGGCTACGACCTAGGGTTTTTTTTTTTTAGAATTGTCTCCGCCCCACTGGTTGTGTGTTTATATAGGGAAAAATGGGGGTAGAGGACCTTGGGTTTCCGCCCCCCCGCCCCGGTTCTTATCCTTTTCTTTTTTATTTATTTTTATTTATAATAATAATAATGAGAGCCATAATGATAATAATAATAATAATAATAATAATAATAATAGTATAATAATAATAATAAAGTAATAATAAAAAATAAAGATAATATCAATAATAATAATAATGATGATGATGATGATGATGATAATAATAATAATAATAATAATAATAATAATAATAATAATAATAAATAGAAATAGAAAAAAAAATAATTATAGTAAAGTAATAACAAAATAGAAATAATAAGAATGATAAAAATAATAAAAATAATAATAGTAAAGTAATAATAATAGTAATAATAATAAATAATAATAATAATTATAATAATAATAATAATAAAATAATATAGCAACCCCTTCGTTATATTTGGCCCGTGCAAGACTAGGGTGTCTACAGCTGCTCCTCTTTGTAAGCTTTGTTACTTCAATGGTAAAAGCTCTCCTACGTTTTTGCAGCAACAAGCTTGCAAAGATAAAAGAAACGGGTTTTGGAGTTGGGCAAATGTAACAAAAGAGACAAAAATGATCCATGAAAACTGATTTGTACTAAATTTAAAAGCACATGAGAATAACTTGCACCGGGTGTAAGAACCCGAGCTATAGTTCATGAAGGGAGACTTGCACCGAGTGTAGGAGCCTGAGCTATAGTTCACAGAGGGTGACTTGCACCAGGTGTAGGAACCCGACCTATGGTTCATGGAGCGTGACTTGCACCAAGTGTAAGAACCCAAGTTATGGTTCACGGATGGTGACTTGCACCGAGTGTAGGAACCCAATATATAGTTCACGGAGGATGACTTGCACCGAGTGTAGGAACTCGAGCTATAGTTCACGGATGGTGACTTGCACCGGGTGTAGGAACTCGAGCTGTAGTTCACGAAAGGTAACTTGCACCAGGTGTAGGAACCCGAGTTATAATTCACGAAGGGGGACTTGCACTGGGTGTACGAACCCGAGCTATAGTTCACGGAGGGTGACTTGCACCGAGTGTAGGAACCTGAGCTATAGTTCACGGAAGGTGATTTGCACCAGGTGTAGGAACACGAGCTATAGTTCATGGAAGGTGACTTGCACCGGGTGTAGGAACCCGAGCTATAGTTCACAGAGGGTGACTTGCACCGGGTGTAGGAACCTGAGCTATAGTTCATGGGGGGTGACTTGCACTGGGTGTAGGAACCTGAACTATAGTTGACGGAAGGTGACTTGCATTGGGTGTAGGAACCCGAGCTATAGTTCACGGAGGGTGACTTGCACGGGGTGTAGGAACTTGAGCTATAGTTCACAGAGGGTGACTTGGACCGGGTGTAGAAACCCGAGCTATAGTTCACGAAGGGTGACTTGCACCGGGTGTAGGAACCCGAGCTATAGTTCACGGAGGGTGACTTGCACCGGGTATGAGAACCCGAGCTATAGTTCATGGAGGGTGACTTGCACCGGGTCTAGGAACCCGAGCTATAGTTTACGAAGGGTGACTTCACGGAGTGTAGGAACCCAAGCTATAGTTCACGGAGGGTGACTTGCACCGGGTGTAGGAACCCAAGCTATAGTTCACAGAGGGTGACTTGTACCGAGTGTAGGAGTCGGAACTATAGTTCACGGAGGGTGACTTGCACCGAGTGTAGGAACTGGACCTATGGTTCATGGAGGGCGACTTGCACCGAGTGTAGGAACCCAAGCTATGGTTCACGAATGGTGACTTGCACCGAGTGTAGGAACCCAAACTATAGTTCACAGAGGATGACTTGCACCGAGTGTAGGAACCCGAGCTATAGTTCACGGATGGTGACTTGCACCGGGTGTAGGAACCCGAGCTATAGTTCACGGATGGTGACTTGCACCGGGTGTAGGAACCCGAGCTATAGTTCACGGAGGGGGACTTGGCCCAGGTGTAGGAACTCGAGCTATAGTTAACGGAAGGTGACTTGCACCAGGTGTAGGAACCTGAGCTATAGTTCACGGACGGTGACTTGCTTCGTGTAGGAACCTGTGCCAATTGCCCTAGTATTCAAGCATTAGTAAAATAAGGGTTGCTTGGACAATGATGAAAAGAAATGCACAAAAAACGAGCATGACTGAATGATTTTATATGATGCATGAATGTTGCTATCGGTGATGCTAGAATGCAAGGGTGCATGCATGTTGTTTGATGTGATGCCTGAATGCAGTGATATGTTGCTATATGTATACATATTGCTAACTTGTGATACTAGAATGCAGTGATATGCTACTATTTGTATGCATTTATTTTTTTATGCAATGCATGAAATATATGGTAACGCATGAAATGTATGGCAATGTATGAAATGCATAGCAATGCATGAATCTTTTCTCCCAGCGCACCTGTGATCAATAACCTTATTTTTATCTTGGCCATGTTTTCGAATTTTTGCACGAACTTTGCCACATTTGAATGGATCTATAACTGATTTTGGCTTAATTTTCTTCATTCAATCTTATAAGGAAGTGCTTGAATGAGTCCCACTGAAACTCAATTCTTCTTGAATAAGTAGATCTCTGAAACCTAACATGACATGACATTTGCCCCAATTAGACTGCTCTTTCTCCACAGGAATCTTCTTTATAGAAACTATTGGTGATTCTGAAACCCTTTGATTATCCATCCTTCTTTAAAGCTTTAAAGGGCAAGGGGATTTTTTTTTTTCTAAAATGGGGAATGATTATGCAATTATGACATCAACTTGTTAAATCAAAAGGTCACCTGCACAAAATAAATGTTTTACCATGTTCTAATGCTATTACAAGGAAAATTTATACTAGCATTCAAAAGTCATATGTCATTAATGTTAAATTACTAAACTAAATGACTAATCTTCTCTTTGACTGCCCCTGTTTTATCAATTGCCACTTCTCCCCTTTTTGTCTCATTCTACTATGAAACCACTAGAAATTTCTCATTTAACTGTTGCCTTTAGTTTAGTCAAGTTCGGTCCATGTTTTGATCTCAATATGGTCTTTAAGGCTTGGTACAAAACGTAGGCTTAAGGATAGAAGTTTTTAGAAGAAAAGGGAAACTAAGGCTAAAAAATCCCATCCCATAGTAGCATTTTCTGCCCTAGTTTGAGTTAAAGCACTTTGTAAGATATTGACTGAACTTGTTATTTGAACAAGCTGCCTACGTCCCTTTTTAGGATCAGGTTATTACGTAGTTCAGACTCAACATTGAGTCTGACAAATCATTAAAGACAACAATGTGTACCAATCTAGTTAGGACTTTCATTTGGACCGTAATGTAAGCTGGGGGTATAGGTTAAAGAAGAAAAAGGTTAAATAAGGCTCAAAATTATTGATCTTATCAAGGGTAAATTGGACAAAGATCACATATGAAGTATGTCCCTTATTTCTTTCTTTATTTTTTTTTCTTCTTTTTCTCTCCTTTTGTTCTATATCTTCTTCTTTTACTGCTCCTTTTGCTTTTCCTTTCATGAAGGAATTTTGGCATTTTATTTGGACCTCATTTGGGACTAATCCTTTTAAAACTGCCCCAATGTGGGGTGTGATCCTTTTCACAGGTTAATCAAGAATTGAATTTTTCAGACTCAAAAAGGCTTACAAGGGATTTTTTTTTTTTTTTTACTTTCTTTTGGGTAGCAAAAAAATGGCCTGCCATCAATTCGATAGCATATTGTTGTCTCATATGACTTGCCAAAGCTAGAAGACCCAACCCAGGTTAAATTTTTGGTAAACTGACTTTTAAGAAAAATGGGTTTAACAATCAAGTTCAAATGGGTTAACAAATGGTAAATTAATATTTGGTTCTTTTTAGGGATACTGGTTAGCCAAGGATGGCCATCTATCTTTGATCAAAAAATGAGTAACAAATTGATGTGACTTAGCACAACATAAATATTTTACTGAATTCCTTCAAGATTATTTACTTCTTCACAACATCTATATTCATAGGGTGAGGGAAATTGTTTCATCTTCCTCTCCTTCCGCCTCTTGTGTTTGGTTTTCAAAATTAACATCACTTTTTGGCTTATGAATATTGGTGTTATCATTTTCCTTATCTTTGTACAAAACATCAACAAACAAATTTTTGGCAATTAAACTCATGACACAAGTGATGTAAGGAAATGCATAATTCATTTTATAGATGAAAGGGAAATTGTACGAGACAACACTGTAGACAGAGTACAAGAAGAAAGGGAATTAAAATGACATCATTACATGAAATAAACTAGATAATCAAAAGCTTGCCCCTTGTGTACTTTCGCTCCTGCGGTCAAAGAGTAAATCAATCCATTCAGATTTCTTACTAGAACTCCAGGATCCATAACTGATATATGCTTTTTCGTGGCCTCGGCTCCCAGATCTTCGTACAACATACTAACCATTTCCTTCCCTGTGATTGGGTAAAGGATTCCCCTGAACTCTTGGCTGCTTATCCTCGAAGGCTAACCATCTAGCATCTCTCAATGATTGCACTTTCTGCTTAAACGTCCAACATTTTTCAATTGAATGGCACGTTGTCTCAGTGTGATATTCACAATGAGCATTTGGGTTGTACCACCTTAGGTAAGGGGGTTGAATCAATACTCCCGATGTAGGCACAACTAAATTCCTTTCAATCAACTGTGGAAATAATTCTGCGTAGGTCATCAGGATAGGTTGAATTTCCTTTCTTTTCTTTTCCATTGGAGGTGTTCTTGGCATCTGTAAGTTTTTTTGCTCCAAAGTTCGTGAAGGACCGGAGGAATCCATGTGCTATCATGCACCCCCTTGTGATACGTTATTTGTCCACCTTGGTTTTTTTTTTTTTTTTTCCAACCCTTTTCGAAGAACTTTGTTTTGGCATTGTATATTGCACTTTGTTCTGGCATTGTATGTGCTGTCACTCCTTTAACCTGCTTTCCAGCAATTCCTAAGTCAGCAAAATTCTGAGAGATACCTTCAATAGGGTGGTCAATACACGGATCTTTGAAAAAGTCATCAAATGAACAAACTGCTTTTCCTTTTTCAACCCGAGGATAACTCTGTACTGTCATATTTTCATCTTGATCATGAGAGTACCTGCTCGCCTTCTTCCCCGTATTCAATAAAGTTAACTTGTTTGAAGCTATATCATTGTTGTACTGAGTGATAAAGGCACAAGCTACATCATCCCATGTGTGAATCTTTATTCAACTATACCATCTTAGGGCTTCCCCAGTCAAGCTATCTTGGAAATACTGGATAAGCATATTATCATTGCTACAATGTGTAGCCATTTTTTTTTAAGTACACACTCAGGTGAGCTAGTGGACATTCATACCCACTAAACTTCTCAAAATTTGGGATTTTGATCTTAGGGGGTAAGATCAAGTTTGGTACCAAACATAGATTAAAAGCATCTGGCGAACCACACATGTTTGCTTTCTGCATAGCTTGAAGTTGTTCTTCCCAGACTTCATTCTTATGATTCATTTCTTCACTAGGTATCTGCTCTTTGCCCATTTCTTCAGCTATTCTCTCTTCTTGAATATTAAGATTGATAAAAGGTGGAACTTGGCATTTCTCTCTAGTTGGGGTCTCAGGTCCTGAGTTGATAGGATAAATGCGTGTAGGCTTAGGCCTAAACAAACTAATGACTCAATTGATCGTGGTGGGAACAAAGGCTTGTTTTCAACTGTCTACTTTGGATGTTGTGTAGTTTTGCTCCACGAGGGGGCTACCTCCTTCATCCGATCCATAATCTTTTGAATATGTAGATGGACATCTTCATGATTTGGTGCAGGAGATCTCATCTGACCTTCTAGATCCTTCCACATGAGCTTAACCCTTCGTCAATAATTTAAAAGGATGTAAAAAGACCATTCTGTTCTTCCTGATTTTGGAATACCGAATCTTGATTTCACCAACTTGGCACACTGGTTTTATTGAAAATTGGGATATGATTACTAACTCATTGGAGATGACTATGCATGCATAATAATGGAATTGAGCATGTAATGCATGATTAGGTTATGCAATGAGTGTTTATTGATTACGCGTCAAAACTGCGTAATTGGGCATCTTAACTCGGTCTTTACGACTTTTATTTTTAATTAAATGTCCAATTATGTCTAATATTTTAACAAAGTGCCCAATTTATCATTCTTGAGTTTTATTACACAATTTATGAATTTTTGGCAATTTTTTTATTGCAGAAAAATTTCCGCGAACCAAAATCGGCACATGTTTGTAATTTGCATATAACTTTTCCGTCCAAACTCCGATTGAGAAGATTCAAATTTTTGGAAAAAGAGAAAAGAATTATCTATAACTTCTGTGTTTTGAGTTTCGCGAAAAATGGGCTCTAGAAAGGTCGAACTTGACTGTGAACGCAGAAAATAAAAATAAAGAAAAATCAAAAGAGAAAATATATATATATATATATATGTAGTTTGGAAAGATGAAATTAGAAAAGTCAAAGACAGTGGCTTTGAAATATATATATGAAATTAGAAAATTCAAAAATTGGTGGCTTGGAAACATAATTTTGAAAGGTCCAAATTTGTGGGTGTGTGAGTTGTGAAGCAAGAATTCAAAGGGATAGCTGGGCGTGCATGTGGATGAATACATGAGAGAGGTGCCGTAGGGAGTATTCTTTTGGAGAGGAACATAGGGACTTTGAATACACAGAGAGGAGGGGAGCAAAGTTTTAACCAAAAAAAAGCTTTCTCCAGCTTTCCAGCAGTTTTCCAGTAGCTCCACCAGCAACCAAGGCACTTCCTTGCTCCAACTGCAATTTCCCGAACCACACACAACAGTTCCATCTCCAGGCTCCCCTCTGCAGCAACACAGATCAGCCCCCCTGCTCTTTCTCTCTCCCTCTCTCATTCTCTCTCTAATCTTTATTATTATTTACTTGTATTTTGTTATGTTAATGTCATTTTAAATTGAACTTGCTGTATTATTTTAGTTTAATGTCAATTTAAAATACCTTGTTGGAACTTGTTGTTTATTGATTTACTTTAATTTCATATTGATTATCTTGTTGGGTTATATCTATTTTTAATTTCATTTTATTTGAGACTCTTAATTATTATTGTGTTTTAGTAGGTTTTTTTCCATTCAAGTAGTTAAGATATTGAGTTTATTTTTGTTCGAATTTATTGTTGGGTTGAATTTAATTTTTGTTCACATTTTTTTTATGGAACTATTGTCTCCATGTGAAGTTGATGTTGGGATAATTAGTGTGTTTGTTCAGCTTAGGATAATTAGTGTGTTTGTTTGTTTTAGTGTAGTTCTGCACTTTAACGTTACTTTAATGATTGTTTAAGTTTAGTAATTTGCTTGAGTTATGTCTATTAAGAGTTTAGTCGTTTTCATTTAAAGTTAGTGTTGAGACTGAATGATTGGTCTGTCATTAGTGTGTTGAAATTAAATATTTGTTTAAGTTAATTGAGGTCTTAGCCTTGATTTATTATTTGAATGTGTATTTAGTGAGTTGTCGGTTCATTTTGTGCGTGTTAGGTTCATAGTTTAGATGTTGTTTGTTTCAATTCCGTCATAAATATTTCAAAACCCCAAAGATTTCGAATCTGAACCATGTTTAGTAAAATTTGTTTTCTTATTTTCTTTACCTATTTCGCGCTAGTTTAGAGCTAATTTGCATTCCCCATGGAGACGATCTGGCCTATTTGGGCTAACTATTACATGACGTAACTCCTATACTTAGGATAGCCCTAGTGCTACTCATTTTTAGAAGTGAGTCATTTATGCATATGGGCGTAACTAGTGCAAAAATACATACAAATAGGGATATGAACATACATGCAACCTATGGTGCATGACTATGCGTGAAATTATCCATTAATGCAATGTAACCTAAATAGCTACTTGGCCAGAATTCTACAAAAAGTTTCACTAATGAGAGATTTCAAGATTAAGACGACCATTGATGAACCACTATTTCAATTAAATTTCTCTTTCTACCATTCCTTTCCTTGATGATGGTCTATGTACCTTAGATCCTGCGAGGTTATGATCTGGGTTTAGGATTAACTCGGGCAAGTCAACCCATTGGGTTGGCTCAATGCAGGCTTGTAGACTTTGGTGTGCATTTGGACCTCGGGTGTTTCAAAATATGGGCTTCAAGCTATTTTTTGATGGGTCGAGGCCCGAGTTTAAAGAGAGTTGGGTTTGGATTGCTTTAAAAATATTGACCTAGATTTTTAAGTAATAGGCTCAAAGCCTCCTTTTGAAATATGGGTTTGGCCCTTTTTGAAAATCAGGCCCGGGTCGGGATTTTTGTTTAGAAAATGATCGGGCCTAGATTTATTTTTTTAAAAAGAGTTGGGTCCGAGTTATTTGAAAAGGATTGGACCAACCAATCTTTTAAAATGTTTAGGGCAAGTGTTTTATTTTTTGAAAGGATGGATCATGGTCTCATTATTGAGCTTTTTCAGAATAATGATTAAGTAGTATGCATGTCTCAAATGGATGCAAAATGCATGACACATACAACACAAAAAACATATATATACAAAAGATTCGATTATATAAATGTGAAGAAGGATGTGACCTCTATCCCAACCTAGGGTGGGTTCTTAATACGGGGTTCTTCATGGCTCTATCCTAGTTAGGGAAAACTATAAACAAGTATGTGTGGATAGGTTCTAACCCTATTGACAATAGGTTCCCAATCTGAGCTCTATCCTCGCCCATAAGGGGTTTGGACAAAGCTCAAATTGAGCGGAGTGCTTCGCAGGTCCCCACAACCCCTGCCACGTGGGGACAAACGGTATTACACTCATTTCTAATCTTAGCAGGTAAAGCCCAGGTAGAAGGCGCGTGAAAGTGTGTGAATTCAAATTTAGCCTAATCCCGCTACCCCACATGCTCATCACACGCTTATTTACAATTAATCACATGCTTATTCAAACTATGGCAACAAAATATTTGTAATAAAAAATTTTGGAAAAATATTTGCAATTACTTATCTAAAAAATTTGGAAAGAAAATATGTACAATTAATATGCTTTTCTAAAAAATTTGGAAAGAAAATATTTACAATTAATATTCTTATATAAAAAATTTGGAAAGAAAATATTTACAATTAATATTCTTATCTAAAAAATTTGGAAAGAAAATATTTACTATTAATATTATTATCTAAAAAATTGGAAAGAAAATATTTACAATTAATATTCTTATCTAAAAAATTTGAAAAGAAAATATTTACAATTAATATTCACAAAATGAGGAGCAACTAAAAGATTTATTAAATTCGTACTTGGGATAATTTCTAATTAGTTAGTGGCTCAATTCTCTAGGTTCCCAGTGGAGTCACAAGCTGTCGCAACGTCCCGGAGTGCGTGTGCCCCGGGGTTGGCGAAATAAAAAATGTGGTTTAAATTTTAGAGAAAAACATAGGAATAGAGTCGTCACTAACCTTTTAGTGTGGTTAGAACACTTAATTACTACCCAGTTAAGGGTAGAATTAGTCTACGTTACCAAAGTCGAGATCAGGAGTTTGGTTATGCGAGGGGAAGGTACGAGCACTTTCTACGCACCCAATCTTACGAACGATACCTAATTAATTTGGAATTATCCCTAATTTAATTTAATAGATCTTCAAAATTACTCATTTTTAGTGAATTTACAAATATACGAGTAAATAAATTAATCACAAAAATATATACATAATATATATTCCCTCAAAACTAAGTAATCACAAAAATATATACATAATATATATTCTCTCAAAACTAAGGGTACGTGAAGCTCGCAAGCTCGCACCCATTTTTGAAATCATAGAGATTAAAAATCGAAAATATTTAATAAAATACACTCTCAAATTTTGGAAATCTTATAGAAATTTTCTAAGTACGAAAATACTAGTTCGGGAGGTTTTTGGACCTCAAAAGGTATCAAAAAAATGTTTTACAAGTCTCAAAACATTTTTCTTGATTTTTTATTTTTCTATTTTTTTTCGAATATTTTTTGTATCTTCCATATTTTGTAGATTTTTGAAAAAAAGAAAACAATTAAAGAAAACAATGAAATTCAATTCAGAAATATTTTTCAAATTTTCTCCTAATTTCCTATTTTTATGATTTTTCTATAGTTAACCGAATTTTTAAATGATAAAGCCATGGTATTCACAATCAATCCTGACCTAACAATATAATCTAGATATGCATATAACACCTGCCATGAAGAAAACCCAAAGTAATGAATATACCCCCGCAAAAGGAAGCCCTAAATATGTGTATATTACACATTAAACGTATCTTCAACTAAGTAAATCCTAAATACTAGTATAACCCCAACATTCAAGAAAACCTAATATGAATATCACACATTGAAATCAAGACTATGATAATAAAAATCTTATAATATAATACTAAACACATAATAAACATCGAGAAATGAAAACTTTAGAAATACATATTAAATATTATGAACAACATGAATTTTATAATCTTTTACTAAATACTACCATAATGAAATCATAAATATCAACCACACCCTAAAGATACATATTAAACATACAATAATAACAAAAATCCTAAATACATACCATAATGACAAATACCGTAAATATTAAACCTGTAATATAACAAAGAAAATCCTAATATTTTAATAAGTACAACAACAACAAAAAGAAACAAACATGGATACTTAAATGTAAAATAGTAAAATCCCACAACCATAATATTAACACTCTAATGTATAAACTAAAAGCCTAAATATGAAAACTATATATATATATATATATATTACAATAAATAAGGCATTATAAGAATAAAACCTAAACATTAAATATTAAATATGCCTACATAAATAAAACAAAAAAAAAAACCCAAATATTAGATATCAATACAAACCAAGACCTGAAAAGAAATAGAAAAACGAGACAAAAATAAATAAATAAAATAAAATAAAATAAAACTGCATGCCTCTGTGTGTGTGTTCGCGTGTCTGCAGAGGTGCTTATAGAGGGGGTACCGCCGGAGTTGCGTGGTGGCGTCCGGCTGTGGCGATGGCTGAACAGGGAGATGGAGCAGGGAGGCGACTCGTGGAGGCAGCAGTGCCTGTGGGTTGTCATGGCTGTGGAGAATGGTATGGAAGCAGGTGGTGGCTGCTAGAAGCTGGTTGGAGCAGAGGAAAGCTGCAGACTTTGGGTAGTTCAGGAGCAGCCGTGGTGGGCTGTCCTGGTCTCGGGTGTCTAGTGCGGCCGAGAGTTGCTGGTGGCTGCCGGAGCAGGAGAGTTGCAGAGGGAATGAGGATGGCTGGTGCGTGAGGCTGCGGGTAGTGGTTATTGCAGCTGGGTAGCGTGAAGATGAGGTGGTCGGAGATGTGGTTGCCTTGAAGGCGGCCAGAGTTTTGTAGCAGAAACGAGGGAGAGTAAAAGAGACGAGGAAACGGAGAGGGAGATAGTGAGAGTCGAGAGAAAAGAAAGAAAAAAAAAAACTCGGCGCCCCCCCTCTTGCTGTGTCCTGGGTATGGGAGATATGGAGACTTTGAAAGAAGAGAGGGAGAGTCTTGCACCCCTGGCCTTGTGCGTGGAAGCTCCGAAGATGGAGAGGGAGAAACAGAAGGCTACGACCTAGAGTCTTTTTTTTTAAGAATCGTCTCCAGCCCCTCCGGTTGTGTGTTTTTATAGGGAAAAAGGGGGGTAAAGGACCTAGGGTTCCCCCACCCCGCTCTTATCCTTTTCTATTTTATTTTTTTATTTATAATAATAATAATAATAATAATACTAAATAATAATAATAATAATAATAATAATAATAATAATAATAATAAGATTTGAAAATAATGATACTACTAATAATAAGAAATAGAAATAGAAAAAAAATAATAATTATAATAAAGTAATAATAAAATAGAAATAATAAGAATGATAAAAATAATAATAGTAAAGTAATAATAATAATAATAATGATGATAATGATAAAAATACTAAAAAAAAATAATAATAATAATAATAATAATAATAATAATAAAATAATATAGTAACCTCTTTGTTATATTTGACTCGGAAAAAATAGGTTGTCCACACATCTCATGCATGATATGGTTGAATGATCAGATGACCATAGACAGACCTTAAGGCACCCAACACTTTCATGAAAAATCTTTTTCATAAAAACTAAAATCATATGAAAGGGTTTAAAATCATTTTGCATCAAAATAGGGCTAAACCTTAAGTTTTTAACTGTCCTCGGTCGATCGATCCTTCACGTTGTAAAACACCTTAGCCAACCAAACATGCCCTAAGGGCAAAATTGTATTTTTGGTCATGTTCAGCCGACCTATCCCAAATTGAATTGAAATGGCCAGCCGACCGGCCATTGTTTCTCGGTCAAGTTTATGCCTCGGCCGACCAACTACTTTAGCTCAAAAATGCCTCAGCCAACCAATCGTCAAGCCCAGCAGATCTACCCTAGACCTTAGCTGACTGAACCTACAAAGGTTTGAAATCACCTTGGCTAGCCAACTGCACCTTCCATAGCTGATCGAACCTGTTTTAAAATTTAAAATTGTTGTGTGATTCGTCGGTAGGTGCTAACACCGGTCGACTGAACCTCCTAGGTTGGTTTAATTTCCAGCACTTAAACGTGTTTAATTTTTTAATTAAACAAATTTTAAAAATACCAAGCGTTTCCCCAATGGTTAAATTTTTTAGAAATCTATATATACCCCCTTTCATAACTTTGTTTAGTAACATTAATTTGCCAAAATTTCTCTCAAATCTTTTGGGCTATTTTTTAATCAAAGTTCCCCCATGCAACATTTTATTGCAAAATTTTCTTTTTGGGCAAATTTTTTTACACTCTCTCCAACTCTCTTTCATTCATTCTTTGAAAATATATTTTACAAGAGATTGTTTTATTTGGGCATTCATTTTCATTAATAAGCACATACTTTCACTCTTTCTTTTCTTTTGGAAAATCATTTTTTGAGAGTTAACTTAGTGTTTCTCCACATATTCCTTCTTCATAAATATTTTTGGAGAAACTCATTTTTAGCTTGTGAATATTTTTGAACACTATTTTCAAACCAAAGATCATACTTATTCATTTGTGCAAAAATACATTTGAAAGCAAACCCTAGGCTCTCCTACACTTTTTATTGAAAATTAATTTTTGGAGAAATTTATTTGGGTTTACATCTGTGTAGAGCTTATCATATACATCATATTCTAAGATTGCAAATTTATTTTTAAAACACTCTTGCTCTCTGAGCTTGTTTCATATCATTAGAGAGTGCATTTAAGAGCTATCATTGTGTACATCTTTGTTTATTTTGAGAAGCAGTTTATTGTATAAAATGTTTTATGTACTAGTTTGGCTTAGCCTGCTGATTGAGCTGAGGAGTCTCTACCCGGTAAGGGAGACCAATTTGGTTCAACCTGGTAAATTGAACTAGGGAGTCTATGTCCCGTAAAAGAGACTGGTTGAGCTCTAATGAGTCCTTAAAATATATGATTTTAGGTTCTCATTTATCTTTGTTTATCCTCATTTAACTATGTATTTACCAGAGTTATCATTGTTCAGAGCTATGCAAGATTTGTTTTTCTTTTTAGGAAAAATAGGTTAAAACCATGGAGTTAGGCATTAGGAAAAGCCAAGGAAGATTTGGAAGACTCAAAGCTTAAAATTAGATGCTCAGCCAAGCTTCAGAAGCTTTAGATCATCAAGAGAAAAAAAGACGATGCTTGACTATGTGGTGCGACTAACAACACACAGGGGCAACTTAGCCTTCAACCGCAGGCTCCAAGGTTCAGATTGAGATCCAAATGTTGCGAGGTTCAATGAAGTGCTAGACCAAATGACTCTCTAGGGTGACCATGTCAAGTTTATGAGATTTCCTAAAGATCGAGATCCTGCAAGTCTCGACCATCATCTCGACCAGCAAGACCCTAAAGCGCGACGCAGTCAAAGACATTGAAGATTCGAATTCCTACTTTCCCATGAGTCTCGATTGAGGCACACACAAGAATGATGGAGGGGTGACTTGGTCAACAGTGACAATCTTCCACACAATATTTGCTGCAAACTTTCCTAACTAGTAAAACAAACCTTGTAAACCCTAGAGCCTATAAGTATTCTCTATGAACACAAGCTCTGGGTTTCTTTTTGGCCTCTCTTAGGTTAGTGATAGACCTAGGATGCCATTTAGAGCCGAGTTAAATTAGAAGTAGTGTAGATTTCTAGGCTATGCATAAAGTGTCTGACGGCCTGTGACAACCGATGGCGTTCGTGTGTTTTACAGTATATATTGCATGGTCATTTTTGTACTTCATGGTGTTAGTGACAGACGTGATGAATGCAAAGGAATGATCTCTTTACTTGCTTTCAATTTATCGCTTTCTTTACTTGCTTTCGATTTACTGTTGTATGTGTGATGAAAGGTTGCAGATAAGGATAAGCACTACTACGTTTCCATCAAAGGGAAATAGTTGGCTGCGGATTCCTTGGAGGTGTATGTGATCGTTGAGACAAGGTATACTCCGGTTCTCGACTATGGTCCGGACGGTTGGTGCACGCTTGCTACCCTGTGCCCTCGTACATCCCTCTCCCACTTTGGCCTGAGATTCTTGGGTTAGTACTTCTATCAAAGCCTGAAGGAGCATAGTCAAAGGCATGACATCCAAGGCCTGATTCAGCCATTAGCATTGCTTTGTAGGAGTAGGGTAACATAGAAATTTACTTGCTTTCTAGTAGTGTTAATTTACATGCTTTCATTAAATACTTTTCAGTCATTGGATAGAAAACAACATAAAAAATATCATATTTTTACTCCTTTTCATAACAAGGTTCTAGTAAACTAATTTGGAAAAGGTTTAATAAACTGCACTTCAAGTCCCTAAGGATCGACACCCAACTTACCCACTTTCTACAGAATTTGAGATAGTTAGGTAGCATAAATTTTATTTTTGGTAGTTAAGGACCCAAACCTTGGCGAGCCTACCATGCTCAACCTAATAATTGAGTTGGGTTTTGGCTCCTCCCGATAAGTGTAGTTGGGGTATTCCTCGCCCCGTAAGGAAATGTTGTAAACGACTTCTATTTTTCCCGTTTAAGTGAACAGGGTTAGTGGAATATTGGGGGGAGTGGGAGGTACACCCAAAGTGAGGGTGTAGGCTGGTTTGGCCAAACCTTGATAAGAAATTCTCTTTCTTTCTCTCTCTCTCTCTCTCTCTCTCTCTCTCTCTCTCTCTCTCTTATTTAGGTTCTGCACTTTAATTTCCATATGTGTATGTGTTGATTTTTTGAGTCCAATCCTTGTTTTGATGCTAACAAAGCAGTCATATCTCATGTGTGCATTTAGTGTTTGAACAGATTCATATCTCAGCGCACACATAAGGTAAAGAAGAAATGAAAGCCCGAAGGACTTAAAGAACAAATTGTCCAACGTATTCCATGAAAAAAAAAGAAAAAGAGCAAAAGAAAATGAAGAAGACATTTATTGTTTTATCTTGTAAGACATTTAATTTTTATATTTGGTTTATAATAATGTATATCTCTGCATGATATGACCTAATGCTCAGGACAAACCATGGAGACACCTTAGGAGACCAAACCATTCAAAGATAAACCTTTTTCTTAAATGCCAAAATCACACAAAGGTTTTCAAAATAATTTAAGGTCAAAAATAGGGCCAAAATTATGTTTTAACCATTGAGTGTTCAAATCAGCTTAGTCAATTGAACTTAGGCAAAGTCAAGGTTTGACTTCGCTTGGTCGACCGACAATTTTTTGAACTTAGCTTCCATGGATGATCGACCTATGAACTTGGCCCCTCTACCTTCCTCGGTCGATTGGCCAACTACGAACAAAATGTCCTTAGCCGACTGACCCTAAAGAATCGGCAGACTAGCTCAAGCATCAGCCAACTGAACTTACAAAGGTTCATAAAGTCGCCCAGGCCAGACGACCGGCCCTTTCCTTGGCCAACCGAACCCATTTTAAAATTCAAATTGTTGTGTGTGGTTAGCCAACCAAAGCTAGCACTAGTTGACCAAACCTCTCAGAATGCGGTAATTTTCCAGCACTAATCACACTTAATTTTTTGATTAAACAATTTTAAAAATACCAAGCGTGTTCCCAACAATCAAATTTTTTTGAAATCCACAAATACCCCCTTCATAACTCTGATTAGCAACTTTAATTCGCCAAACTCTCTCTCCAATATTTTTGGATTATTTTTTAATCAAAGTTCTCCTAAACTATTTTTTATTGCAAAAATTGTTCTTTGGGGCAAATCTTTTATAAAAAATCTCTTTCACTTCTTGTTTTTGAAAAATAATTATGGAGAGAGAGCATTTATTTTTGGGCTTTTATTTTTGAAATCCATAGAATTTACTCTCACTTGTTCTTTATTTTTGAAAATCATTTGTTAATTTAGGTGTAATCCCAATAGGGGGGTGAATGGGGTTTTTAAAAATTACTTAATATTATTTTATCACTTAATTCCTAATTTAAGATTTAACAAAATAATCACAAGTTAGGGAGTGCTTAGATTTCAATTTATTACACTATCTAATAAAATTAATTAAAATTAACATCCTAAAAACTCTATGATACCCAATTAATTCTCAAATACACGTAATATTTAGCAACATGCATATATATAAGATTGACAATTAAAAGCAAGCGGAAATTACAAGGAGATGAGGGAAGAGAGATGCAAACACAGATTTTTATGAGGTTTGGCCTACCCCAGCCTACGTCATCGTCTTAAGTAACCCACTCAATGATTCCACAAATCCGCTTTTTTAACTGGGACGGAGGTTTTCTTTATTGTCCGCTGCTTACAAGAGACGTAACTTCCTCCTCACCCCGGTTCACTACCCGAACCATCAATACATTAATATGATTACTATTTTTTGCAAACTCAAATGCTCCTCAACAAGCTCGTGAGTACAACAAATTCCTAAAACATTCTCATGATATAACTTGAAGCTCAGTTGAGTGCATGTAATATGTTCATTGAAATCTCTTGCAATAAATGATGAATGATCTTTGTATAAAAATATGTATTAGAAATATGCTTCAAAGAGTATATCCAACTATATGATCTTTATAAAAATATGTAAAACAATTTTGCTCCAAATATCTAGATCAAATAGTTATTTGCAATAATGAAACTGATATGAAATTTTTGAATAAGATATATAAAAATGAATGCTTTCAAAGATTTAAGCTTTAATAAACCCCTTAAAAATCTTCAAGTAATATGTATATGAAGAACTCAAGTTCTTGCTCTCAAGGTAAATTTAACAATAGGATTGCAAGAGTATAAACACTTTGAGAATAAATATCTACATATAAAAAATGATACTTTGTTTACCAAACCTCAAAGAATATGATCTTGATTGCAAAAAAATATTAATGAATGCCCTTTGATCATTAAAATCAATAAAAAGAATGCCCCAAACGTGTCTGAATCTGATAGAGTGTAGGCCAACGGTTTGATATTGTGCTCAACTTCTCTTTTCTTTGTTCTCTTCTTGTTCTTGTATCTAAAACTAGGGTTTTAGGTTAAAATATATAAGCTTGGTTGGCAGATGGGCGTATCTTTACTGTTGGATCAATTAAGGTATATTTTGTTAAGAAAAATTTTTCTCGTTGCGCATTGGAGCGTCATTTTGCCCGACGAAATTGTTGACAAGTGCACACATCCATCAAAGAGTGTTCAACACTCATTTGTTAATGAGAACATGGGTTCGTCGATGGGTGAATTGTCTGATATTTTTGAGGTCTCAGTATTTTCTTGTTGACGAGAGCAGAGCATTTGGTGACGAGTGGCCTTCAGTCATTCATCGACGAGACTAAGAGGTTTGTCGATGGTGCCTCTAATTTTCAAAGTTATTTTACCTCTAACAAGTCCATCCAACCTAGAACTAATATAAATAGATTTTTTATGAAATGCATGAGTCCTAAGGTCAGTCTAGGGTCTTTTGAGCTTCCATTTACATCATATAAGATATGTCAATACAAGCAATACTAAATACCCCTTACAATTGAAAAACTTTGAGCTTCTACATCCTTTTGCTCTTCTAACTCCATGGAGTGTGCCAGGTTGTATACACTTTAAGTTCCTCATGGCTTCCATGGCATCCTTACCTTCCGTGCATGCTAAGTAATGATCATGTTCACAATCTCAATGCACAAGTAAGATACTATGTGATTTGTCATTATCAAAATAGGATTAGACTCATAGAGTCAACATAATTCTTAAGAGTATGCTTAAGTGTTTTTCCCATACATTTTCTTGATAGTTATTTTTGGGAAAAACAAAATTCTTGCTTGTGAATCTTTTGCATTTCCATTGCAAGAATCACAAGCTCATCTTGCTTTATTGCCCAAATTCCTTTTAAAGCTAAAACTCTAAAATCTCCTATACTTTGTTTTCAAAATAGTTTTTTTTGGAGACTTCATTTTAGGATTTGAAGATCTTTGAGTTACTTCATTTTTAATCAAAGATCATATTTGTACAAAATACCTTTGAAAGCAAACCCTAAGTTCTCATGAGTTTTATTTAAGAATATTTTTTGAGAAAATTTTAGTAGGGTCAAATTTTTGACTATCTATTATATACATCATCGTTCAAAGATTGAAATTATTATTTTAAGAATAGCGCCCTTGCTCTCTACTGAGCATATTTCATATCACATGAGAGTGTGTTCATGAGCTTTACTATGTACATCTCTACTTGTATTTAGAAATATGTATTATGTACAAAAACTATTTTTATTGTGTTGGTTTGACTCATCCTGTGAATTGAGCTAGGGAGTCTCTGCCTCGTAAGGGAGACCAGTTTGATTCAGCCCAATAAATTGAACTGGGAAGTCTCCACCCCATGAGGGAGAGTAGTTGGGCTCAATCTAATAATTGAGCTGGCTCTTGGCACCGCCCATAAAGTGTTGCTAGGTTAGGGCTCCGCTCAGTAAGTGTAGCTGGGTTATTTCTCATCCTTTAAGGAGAGGTTGTAAATGAGTTCTACTTTGTCCATTTAAATGAGTAAGGATGCTATAATCCTTAGGGGTATGCCCAAGGCGGGGACGTATGCTAGTTTGGCCAAACCTCAATAACAAATATCGTGTGTGTCTCTCTCTCTATCTCATTAATTTTCTGCACTTTAATTTTCATATGTGTGTGCTTGTTTATTTTCTGTTATAATCATCTGCATGCACACATTTGGATTAAATGAGATATGCTACACTCGTGTATGTTCGCATTAATTGGTAAATCATTTCACATACAGACCTTAATATTTAAATAGGATATGATGTGGTATCTATATGCTAATATTTAATTTGTTATGAATGCTTTGTTGGTTTTAAATATTAGCATACCTAATTAATTAGGGAATTGAGACTTCTTAGAAAGACCCTCGATTGTGTAATGCTGATTACGATCTTAAATTGACCTAGGAAATTTTAAATGTCCAATTCACCCCCCTCTTGGGATCACACCAATTACATCAGTATGCTTGTCTATTTATTGTTATAATTATTTGCATACACACATTTTATTTAAATGAGATATGCTACACATGTGTATGTTTGCATTCATTGATTATTCATCTTACATATATACTTATATTTTGATTGGGATATGATATGTGGTGAATCGGCGTAAATTTAATTTAGTTAAAAAGTTTTAAAACCCAATTCACCCCCCCCTTCTTGGGATCACACCATTCCTCTCAATTGGTATCAGAACCCAATTGCAATAAGCTTAACCGCATTTGCGTAAATATTACAACAACTCATATTTGTTTATCCCTGTTGTGAGGGTCAAACCTTTGCAAATCCTCCACTACTTTTAATATATAGATTTTACTATTGGAAATTGAAAATTCTTTTGTAAAATCGATTGATTGGAAGATTTGGGAAGTGTTTGTAAAAAAATTTCATACTCCATTGAAAATGATTTTGAAATGCAAAATTTCCCAAATCTGAAAATGATTTTGCATGACATCATTCTTAATGCATATCAATTTGTGCCATGCGTTTTATATTGTATCTTAGCTACTAATATTCTTCCAAAGCTTATGTTTTATAGTAGTCCTAAAGAATATTCGGGAACATTAAGAAATTTGGATAAACCAAGAGAGAGGAGATTGCTATTTCGAGCTTAAACGATTAAGAAGGAGGAAAATTGAAAGGTATATCTATTCTCCTTTTAATATATTGAATAATTCATGATATGATTCACATGATACATTTAGTGTTAAATTTTTGTTGCGAATCATATGATATTTCTAATAATACTTGCATACAATCTTATGAGTATCCTCAAAGAAATTTTTTTTTTATACTCATAAGATTGTAAAATATAAAATATAAAGGATTAAAGTGCTTTAAATGTTTAAATAGTGTCTTGCGCTTAAAATCTTAAATTTTAGTATGCACTATTGTTATACTTAGATTATTAGAAAAGAAAGCCAATATAAAAATCTTAATTGATAATATCCAATCTACTAACTTATATAGTTTGAAAATATTGGCTATAGTATGATTTAGTGAATTCCCTTCATATGGACAAAAATGTTTTTAATTGATAAATATCTCTTAATACTATATATACTTTAGTATAAATATCTTAAATATAGCATATTTTTGTCCATCACATAAAATTGAGTAATAGGGAATTATTCGAGTACTATATATCACAAAACCCTAAACTCATGATAGAGCTTAAATGTTTAAATCATTTTTTTTACCCCTAGAATAAATTTTTAGATCTAATCTAAGAAAGCCAAATGTGTCTTATTGAAAACTAAAATTCTTTGGCTGCATAATTGAGGGGGAGCAACAAAATTAAATCCTTATCCAATAAATAATTTATTGGATGATTTGAGTGTTGATGATCACTATCCATTTCTCATTAAATGTTTAAACTTATTCTTTGGATAGTTAATTACGATTAAAGCACTGAATGCTTACAATCCATCCTTCTTGTAAATGCTTAATCATATTTGATGGATGATCTTTTATTTGAGCTTGATGTCACTATCTATTACTTGTCTAATGATTATATCTTCTTATGGATAGTTTGTATTTTATATACAAATTTTTGATGAATCAACTGAAATGCATGTTTGGACTGAATGTCACCTACATGGCTGATGCAGAGATGTGAACTGCATGCTGGTAGATATTCTAGGTTGTTGCATGCTTAAAATGAAATATATGTTGAAAACAACTAGGTTTCCAGAACATGGTAAAATGAGAAAATGTTCAATTTATAGACGGCATGCTACCAAAATTTTATTAGAATTTTCCTAAAAAGAAAACCATATGCTAAGATGATTATGATAAAGTAAATGCTAAAATATTTTTGAAATGATGAGTGAAAATTAATTAAATATTAAACTTCTTCTTTACATAATCGTCAAATATTTAGTGGAGCTGAGCTCCATCTCTAGGAAAAGAGTAAAAAGGACTCATATGCATCACACGTATTTTGCTTCTTGAATATTGAGGCTCTTCTAAAAACTCAGAACATCATATCAAACTTTTGTAGATTTCTGATTTGCTATGGATTGTTCTTGGGTTCATGAGCTCTTTAGTATGCCTCAATATATATTTTATGATGCATTTGTGGCCTATAGGGACGACTATACTAATTAGGTGGTAAATATAATTGATAAATGTTCAATATAGTTGGTTTAAGAAATTCAAAAATGATTTCTTATACTGATTAGCACTCTTGATGAAATTAATTCTTGGTTAGTATAAGCAACTCATTTCTCTTTCCTAGGATGCTAAATAATTGAATAAGTCAGTATATGTTAAATCCAAAATACTATATAAATTGAAAACATGTTCACGATTTACTGCCTTGGGAATAACGAGTTCATGGATACCATTTGGTCAAACTCTTTGTGTCATGTATTTTTACTCAGGACCTAAATGGTAAAGCATCATCCTTGTAATCAAATGTCACATGTTTTGATGATGGTCCATAAACTAGGACAGTTGCATGACTTAGGGGGAATTTTTCGTATTGGACACACTCATTGTGTATTTTGAGTTGTGTTATTGTTATATTGAACCCCTATTGCCTAACCTTGGAGTATAGCCTTGACTTGCTATCGAACTTTTAAATTAAAATGCAATATGTCATGTTATGTGCTGAATGACTAATATTTGTTGCGTGCTTAAATTCTTTGCAATGATGAATATATGATGGCTGCTTTTAAATGAACATCATCCTTGAATTTAGTGCAAGTATGTATGCATGAAAATACAGGGGAGTTTAAACCCCATTCTTAAGAAAAATGAATTAAGGTCACCCGTCCCATGGATTCACATTATTATTGTATCTCTTTTTGAGTCCTAAGACTTTTTGGTGTACCATGAACATCATATCCTGCACTTACTAAATCAATCTTTGATATGGATTGTTCTTGGTATGCATGAACACCTTGCGTAACTTAGTGTTAATTTTCTAAAGCATGTGTGTTCTATAGAAAATACCCTATTAGTTGATTAAAATACTTGATCTAGAACCGGTATATTTTTTAGTTTTGTTTGCTTGTACTGCTGTAATGAAATTTTCACAATTAGTAATGGTATAAGTAGCTAAGCGAATCTAAGCACACATTTAGAATTGAAAGAAGAGCTTTTAAATTTAAATATCTATCTTCTGTGCTCATCCAAACTTTTAGCTTAGATCTGCATTAAACATTATATGACTTGTGTGTTTTAAATATAATGCTTTTATTGAATATCTTGAATGAAAATACTGCTTGGCCACACGTGTCTTAGAGTTTGCCATATGATTCCTATTTTTTTTTTATAAATCTTTTGATATCTTTGGGATCCATACGGTTGTATTTTTTTGGTCATTTTTTTTCTTTGCTCTTAAAAGCTGAACCATAAAATTATTGCTTGGTTGATAATTCAAGTTTCTTTTTCAACAAGCATAACCCCTAGTATTTATCGAAAATCATAAGGGGATTTAAATTTTTATGCACAAATACACACACACACACACACACACATTTTTAAAAGCAAGAAATGAACTTATATAAAATATATTTTATCTCTTGCTTATGTATTTAAATGTTTTCATGACTTGTCCTCTCTCTATGTTAAAATTTTATGTCATGAGATTTCAAAATTTTTAAGGGTGTTGCATAACTGGTTCATTAATTATACATGAAATGCATGTGAACTAGTTAGACCGATTTTATACTCAAACTTACTTTTTCATATGTTGCATGCTTTGAATTCCAATCTTTTGCAGGTTTTATAAAATGCGTAAGCTGCGATGGTTTGAGGTTATCTTTGGTCTGATCTTGTTTATCATGACAATTTTTTTAAATGACCAGTTATATTGTTTTGTGTAAATAAATGCCAAAAAGGGAGAGAATAAATTAATTTCTACTTAACTTAACCCTTTTTTCAAATTCCAAAAGGGGAAGAGAACTTAGGAGCAAAATTTTAAGTTTTTTAAGAGGGGCAAATACAAGGGCAAATAATACAGGGGTAAAATATCTGAGCTTTACTGTGTCTTAATGCTAAAACTAAATGCATGTTAAATTATTAATGTCTTCTTTCATAAATATGCTTGAGCTGTAATGTTTATTTTTACATTATGCATATTGTTAAGGGGAGCCTTTTCAGGCTTAACCCATTTTGTTCTGGTGCGTTAGTCATCATCAAAAAGGGGGAGATTGTTGAATTTTTGAGTCTGATCCCAATTTTGATACTAACAAACCATAAGTTTCTTATATGTGTACTTAGCGTATGAACATGTTCATAATTCAGATCACACAAAAGATTAAGGAGACATGGAAGCCAGGAGGAACGTAAAGCTTATATAGGTTGGTGAATTCCATGAAAAAGTGAAGAGCAAAAAGAAGAAGAAGACAGATATTTTATTTTGTAATTGCATTTAGTATTTTTATATTTTTGGGTTGTAATAATGTATCTCATGCATTATATGGTTGAATGCTCAAGTGACCATAGACAGACCTTAGGGCATTCAACAATTTCATGAAAAATCCTTTTCATAAACTAAAATCATACAAAAGGATTTAAAATCATTTTGGGTCAAAATAGAACTCAACCTTAGGTTTTTAACTATCCTCGGTTAACCAATCCTTCACATTGTAAGACACCTTAACCGACCGAATTTGCCTTGAGGGCAAAATTGTATTTTTGGTCATGTTCGGTCAACTGACCCCAAATTGAACTAAAATGGCCAGCTGAATGGCCATTGTTTCTCAGTCAAGTTCATGCCTCGGCCGACTGACTACTTTAGCTCAAAAATGCCTCAGCTGACTCGTCCTCAAGCCTAGTAGACCGGCCCTAGACCTTAGCTGATCGACACCGTCCACAACCAACTGAACCTTTTTTAAAAATTGAAATTGCCGTGTGTGGTCAGCCGTCCGGTGCTAACATTGTTTGATCGAACCTGTCGAGTTGGTCTAATTTCCAGCGCTTAAATGTGTTTAATTTTTTAATTAAACAATTTTAAAAATACTAAGCATGTCCCCAATGGTCAAATTTTTCAGAAATCTATACATACGCCCTTCACAACTTTGTTTAGTAACTTTGATTAGTAGCCAAAAATTTCTCTCAAATCTTTTGGGCTATTTTTTTTTATCAAAGTTCCCCCAAACAACATTTTATTGCAAAATTTCCTTTTGGGGCAAATTTTTTTACACTCTCTCTAACTCTCTTTCATTCACTCTTTGAAAATTTATTTTAGGAGAGAGTATTTTATTCGGGCATTCATTTTCGTTGATAAGCACATACTTTCACTCTTTCTTTTGTTCTTAAAAATCATTTTGTGAGAGTTAGCTTAGTGCTTCTCCACATATCCTTCTTCATCAATATTTTTGGAGAAACTCATTTTTAGCTTCTGAATATTTTTGCACACTATTTTAAAACCAAAGATCATACATATTCATTTGTGAAAATTTACCTTTGAAAGCAAACCCTAAACTCTCCTACAATCTTTATTGAAAAATATTTTTTAAAGAAATTTATTTAGGCTTGCATCTATGTAAAGCTTATCATATACATCGTATTCTAAGATTGCAAATTTATTTTGAAAACACCTTTACTCTCTAAGCTTATTTCATATCATTAGAGAGTGCATTTTAGGAGCTTTCAATGTGTACATCTTTGCTTATTTTGAGAAGCATTTTATTATAAAAAAAATGTACTAGTTTGGCTCAGCATGTTGATTAAGTTGGGGAGTCTTTGCCCCGTAAGAGAGACCAGTTTGGTTCAGTCTGATAAATTGAATTGGGGAGTCTCCGCCCCGTAAGGAAGACCAGTTAAGCTCAGCCTAGTAATTGAGTTAGGTTTTGGCACCGCCCGTAAAGTGTGGCTGGGTTTTAGCTCCACTTCATAAGTGTAGCTCGGGTATTCCTCGCCCCGTAAGGTGAGGCAGTAAATGGTTTCTACTCTGTCCGTTTAAGTGAGTAGGGATAGTGGAATCGTTTGGGGGTATGCCCAAGGAGGGAAAGTAAGATAGTTTTACCAAACCTTGATAACAAATCGTGTGTGTGTCTCTCTCTTTGGCTCATTTATGTTCTACACTTTAATTTACATATATGTATGCTTGTCTATTTATTATCATAATTATTTACACACACACATTTAATTTAAATGAGATATGTTGCACATGTGTATGTTCACATTCATTGATTATTCATCTTATGCACACATTTATATTTTGATTAGGATATGATATGTGGTGGATCAGCGTAAATTTAATTTAGTTAAAAAGTTTTAAAACCCAATTCACCCCGCCTCTTGGGATCACACCATTCCTCTCAATCCATATACTAATGAAAGAATATTTGGTTAATGTTGGTTGTACCACCTAAGCAATAGTAAGGAGATATTATATTTTTGCTTCATCATATATAACCAAAACCCCACTGGAGAGTGGTGAGGATAGTCTCCAAATTGCATTCTCCAACATCACCTTTATAAAATTAGTCAATTACAAATGGGCTAACTCTTCGCTATTATAAAGGGAAGCAATGCTTTCATAGATTCTGCACCCTCCATATCGGCAATTGAAAATGAAATTAGAATCAATGAGAAGACTTAAATAAAATAAGGTGAAATGGAGAATACTTAGACATTAACCTTTGCATCATGTAAAGCCCATTGTGCGATCAGACTAAAACAAGTAGCTAGGGAAGGTCCCCTAACCATTTTTGGAACTAAGTGATGCAACTTAGCAAAGGATTACCAATGAAAGTCGCAAATATCCCCTTCTTTGTCTAATAACATGGTTAATGTATGCCTAAAACGCATTATTTTCACCTTATAATGGGTGATACAAGGAAAATAAAGAATATTCCAAGTATAAATTGCCCAAAAAAGGAAGGGTATAACACTTTTTGATTGGATAAAACTAAGGTTGTGATTTACAGCTGGTCATTTATAAGTGTTGTCATAGGGGGCATTGATTGTGCCATCCTTATGCATCTCCCAAAAATGTGATGGTGATCGTTCAGATAAGATAGTTGCCATGAAAAAACCTTGCCTAGACAAGGTGAATGACAAGCTGCCTAGTCAACGAAGCAACTATGTGGAGAATCGCCTAGCTGTAATAGCAACTAAGTAGAGGGCTGCTAATGTGAGCCACAAATATACCTTTTTTTAAAAAAAAAAAAAAAAAAAAATTTTCACCTTGTGATGGATGACACAAGGAAAAGACCAAATGATCCAAGTATGACTTACCCAAGAAAGGAAAGGTATAACACTTTTTGATTAGCTAAAACTAAGACTATGATTAATGGCTACTTATTTATTAGCGTTACAAGTAATTAAATGGAGTAATCGTTAAGGGCATTGATTGTGCCATCCTTATGTAACTACTTGGAATTTTTTGTGCTCGTTCAACTAAGATTGTTAACGTAAACAAGAGCTCACCTAGGCAAGGTGAATCACAAGTCACCTAGTTAGTGAAGTTAGTAAGTAGGGAATCTCCTAGAGGAGGCATAAATTAAACATCATAAGTAAGACATAAATTGCCTAATGGATGGAATCGCATATCACCTAAGCAATAGAGAACACTGAGTCAATGGGCAACGATGGTAACTGATAGGGATCAACATGCCTTGTCTATCTCTTTTGCCGATATGGTGACACGTGGATGACCTCCCGATGTCCACTATTGTTCATAACTGTTTTGTAGGTAGACATGGGATAATTTGAAGATCATACTTAAAGATCTTCTACTCCTTGTGATGGAAGACTTTAAAAAAAAAAAAACTTTTTCATTATGTTGGATTTATGTCTTGCTTGGATATTTTATTTCAAGATTATTAGGTGCATGAAGACCCAAGTAAAGTGTTGAAGATCCACCTCAAGATCCATGTGGGCCCCATAAGGTTATGCTCCATGGGCCCCACATGATTTTGGACCTCCTTTGGCATATGTCTCACATTTAATTTGTAATAATGCAAGACAACTAAGTTTACATGTGTGTTTAGTAAGTTGGAGAGTATTTATTGTGTTAGGATTTAGTGAGAGTATTTAATATTTTTATCTCCTATGCTTCTATGGGATGGTAAGTTTGTTTAATGTTTTGTCCCCTCATGCCAGTTTTATACCTTTTCATTGTAAGAACTCGAAGTTAGTCTATGTTTGAATATTGAAGAAGAGTTTCATTATTGAAGCTTGAAAGCTTTGTCCAATCTCTTGATTGTGTAGTGTGAAGCTACGACATTCACTCCAGAGATCAAGTGGTAAGAGACCACTCTATCCAGCAACACCATCACCCCCTCCTCCCTCTCATCCACATGGCCTCCCTTCTAAAGCATCCACACAGCCACCTCCCCTACACCCTATAGCTACTTTTATATTGGTCTTTCAAAGCTTGTTCAAAGGATTTACGTCGTGGTCTAAACTCGTGTTGAACAACATCAAGTCATCCAACGCATCTCTTAGTATATTCGGTACTTGTTTTGAACCCTTACTTTATATTGTGTAAGCCTTTACTTAAAGCCTGAAATTCCATATTTGATAAGTCATTTGAATCATTAGATTTCAATATTGTCACTTGCTAGCTAATATCAATTGTAAGAATATTAGTTTGTTAACTTAGAACTTGTCATCTGGCCTTTGAAATTAACATCCTTCCGCATAAAGCTTGATTCCTTGATGAGGAACACTTGGGACTTATTTTCTAAACAAAATCATAAACCTTTTCAAAAATTCAACAACATGTGAAATATTGCATAATTTATGGTGTTTATGTTTGGTTAATTAATTTCTTAAATCAAAGTGTTTGAGTGTGTGTGTGCTTGTGTGATGGTTGAACTATAGGACTAGGCCGACCATACCCATCCTACATGAGTAACTTATGTCATTAGCCAAAGTTTGCCCAAAATATTTGGTAAGGATTGTTGCCTAACTCATTAGAAAATGGTCACCCATAATTAATCGATGAGGTGCATAAGTTTGGGCAAGCATGTCAATTATAATTATTGGACCTTTAATGTTATGAAAAGGTCCCAATTTATTACTATGTTTTAAATATTTTGTGAATTTTCTTTGTTATTAGGTTTTAAAATTTTGAATTTATACTTGTAACAATAGAATTGATGATGGCTTGACCCCAAAAGGATATAAATATGTACAATAGTTATTATAAGGGGGTCTCCAGCTCAACCCAATAAACATCATATAATAGCCTTACATTAAATAAACCCTAGTGTCATTTATCCCTTTTATATTTTTATCACTTTCTCTCTCACTTTATTCTCCCCTTAGTCTCTTCCCTCTCTATCTCTCATTACCTTTTTGCAATATAAATATTTTCACCTCCCTTTTTCCCCTCATTTTATGATTTTTACGGTGCTATTGTTGTACTTTTGATGAGTTGACATAATAAGTCCATTCACAACCAATCCAACATTTACCCATTTCAATAAGGGTGCTTAATTTTTTCTATCAAACACTATCTAACAAAAATTCTTAATCCCTAGCAATTTGTAGTAGAAAGAATCAGGTGACTTCGAAAACAAAATTAGTTAAAATAAAAGTGACTAGAGAAAGGGAAAGTTCTCTAGTCTAAGACATAAGACCAAATAGCATCTATTTGAACCTTTTCCAAAAAAAAAAAAACAATTCATCTTTATGCCTATAGCTAATCATATTGTTTAATATATTATTTAGTAGCCATCTTGTTGCAATATAATTAAGATAAAAAATCTAGAAAAAGGATTGGACAAAATATTTAGTTAGGCTAACCTACTAAAAATCAAAAAAGAACAAATTAGACAACCAAGTCTCCCCCACTCTATAAGGTCTGTTATTGCAAAGAGGCCAAACTTCCATTGTTAGCTTAATAGTTTGGGTAGCACAAATGAACAATTGAGAGAACACCATCAAACCCTAGCTTGGACACCTCATTGATTGATACACACAAATAAACACACACATACACTGTACAAAAAACTACATTATATTTGATCTAATGTATATGTACCTAATAATTTCTCATATATATATATATATATATATATATATATATATTAAAAGAAGGGTGGCACCTCCATTTATTTATTGATAAACCCTCACTTTTGGCGGAGGAATACCATGGTTACAAGATAATCAAAGGAAGAAACAAAAGATAAAACTTTAAAGGGCTCCCAAATAACAACACCAACATCCAGCCAAAATAAGATTACAAGTCCAATCAAAACAAAACAAAACAAGGACCTACCAAAAAAATATCACGCAACAAAAAAAACAACAGATAACCAACATAAAGCATAGACCAAAACTAACAGGAAATCAGCTAAACATACCTCATATAAGCCGTACCAATCTTCTCCGATTTATACAACCCATTGATAACTCTAGGGAGTTAACTACTATTTGTAAACAAACTATTCTTCCCCCTAGCACCTTGACGAGCTAAGGCATCTGCCACTTTATTTCCTTCTATATACCAATGCTTTATCGAAAAGTCTACTCCCTCCAATAAACCAATCAGTTGCTCCCAAAAATCCTATAAATACCACAAGGAGCACCTACTTGATCTAATCCAATTTACAATAATATTCTAATCACATTCAATATCAATACTAGTATGACCTAAATGTTTGCAAATCTTTATTCCCTCCAACACAACTCTCAATTGAGCTTCATTATTTGAACAAGAACCAAAATATTTTGAAAAACCAAACACAAAAGAACCTGTATGGTCTCTAAGGATGCCACCACCACCACCCGCTGGCTCTAGGTTCCCCAAATTGCTCCCATCCAAATTTAGTTTCAACCTCCTTTGCCCCAGTTTTAGCATCTCACACATTGCATAGTTTTAATTCTTCTATTCACAATTTGCACTTCCAGATTCTACAATATTCGAAAATCAGCATCTTTTAATTGAATTAATCCTATCATGTTCCTGCTCAAAACCCCAACCCAATACTTAATGGATAGCCATACATTTGTACTACTCTCCAATTTCCCCTCCATTCTAGCCACACATGTAATGACCTAAGAAATTCCTACATAACTCATCGACGAACACAGGGGTCTCGTCGATGAGGGTTCTCTAGTATCTCGTCGAAGAAGTCCCATCTTGTTGACGAGAAGATACCAAGAGAGAATTTAAGGCTGACTGAAACTCGTTGACGAGGGTGCAAGTTCGTTGACGAATTTTATACAGGACTCATCGACGAGGTGACGTGTCTCATCGATGAATCTAGCCTTATAAATAGCTAAAACTCAGAATTTTGATAGAAATTTCAGCGTAGAAACCCTCATCCATCTCTCTCTCTCTCTCTCTCTCTCTCTCTCTCTCTCTCTCTCTCTCTCTCTCTCTCTCTCTCTCTCTATCTCACGACCCCCTCCCCTTATCTCTTCAATCCTAGCCCCATTTCTCGCCAAATTGAAGATTTGAAGCCACCATAACGCTCCTGGCGAAGTTCTCTACAAGTCTGCCGAAGTAGATCGTGGGGAATGTTGGTTTGAAATTCATCCCAAATCTAGGGTAAGGTATTTTATTCAGTTTATGCCTTCCTTGTAGTTATAAGAAATGTTGTAGATAAGAAAATACTGATATTTTGTTCTGGGGATATTGTTTTCAGGATGTTGAGTTAGGAACCCTGCGAGTATAGGACCAGAATTTAGTAGGGGTTTTCAGAGTTAAGGTAAGGGAAATATGCTATGCTAGCAGTTTTAATATGTATACAGAATATTATAAATGAGTATTTACAAGCATGCAGATTAGATTATTTTTCCATAGAATTATGAATATTATTTTTATAGCAGAATTACAAAAATTGAGCATGAGACTATGTTTATTCAAATGTGTGGCATGAGTCTATTACAGTACAATATATATAAATTTTACAATATTATAGATATACAGATGTTCAGATATTTTAGATTATTAGCAATGAATGAGACTTATAGTATTTCTAGAGAAAAACTTGATTTCTAAACCATGACACTCAGATAGTTTATTTAGACAAATTATATAGTGATAGCATCAAGATGCTACAGCAGATATACAGAGTATACAGATATTATATACAGAACACAAAAATATTATATACAGAGCATACAAATAATATATACAGAATATACAGATATTATATACAGAGCATACAAATATTATATACAGAGTATACATATATTATATACAAATATTTTATACATATATTACAGATAGTACAGACAAAAAAAAACAGATGTTACAGATAGATAATATTTATATATATATATATATATATATATATATATATATATTAGTCAAATATCTCAGGTAATACTGATTACGCGTTTAAATTGCATAATTAGGTGCTTTAATTCATGCATTGGGAATCCTATTTTGTATTTAAATGCCTAATTACTTTCAATATTTTAACATTATGTTCTATTTATAATATTTAGTTTTATTAAGTAATTTATGAAATTTTTGTATTTTTTCTTGTAGGGCAACTATCGGAAGCCAAAAACCGATGACACTTTTTAATCTGTGCGTAACTCTCTCATCCAACCTCCGATTCAGATGATTCAGGATGCCATAGAAAGATAAGAAAATTTTATACAATTTTCATGTTTTACATTTTGCGAAATAATGAATCCATCAAGATCAAAATCAGACGTGAAGTTAGCATACGCCGTTTTATGGATTATTTCGACAATTCTTCGTAATCTTGGCGTAACTTTCTCATCAGAGCTCCGATTGAACTGATTCAAAATTCTGGGAAAAGCTGAAAAAGATTTCTACATCTTTTGTGTTTTAAGTTTTGAGAGTTACAAGCTATAAGAGGGTCAAAAGTGGGCTTGAAAGAGGAGGGCAGTTCGCGTACCTTTGAAAAAAAAGATAAAAAGAAAATAAAAAAATAAAAAAATGAGATGTGACCCGGCCATGCAGCCGGGTCATCTCATATGGGTGAGGCACTGGGTACAAAGAAAGGAAAGACAAAGGAATGGAAAGACAAAAGAAAGGAAAGAAAAGCAAAGAAAGAAAAGTCAAAATGAAAGGAAGGAATGAAAAAGTAAAAGAAGGGGGTTTCCTTGGGAGAGAGTAGTGCGCAAGAAAAGAATGGGGGGGGGGGTAGCGTGTGCTGGGCTGGAGAGAGAGGCGGCACCATAGGAGAAAAAAAAAAGATTTTTCTTGGTGAGACACACAAGGGAGGCCAAAACACAGAGAGTTTCTTGGAAAAATTATTTTTTAGGAGCTTTCTTGTGATTTTCTTTTGGGGGTGCTGCAAAGATACACACAAAGCCAGCAAAGGAGAGTTGGAAGCACGCAAAAATAATATCTTTTCAGAATCAGAAGGCGGGGAACAACGGCGGTGTTTGGGGTGTTCGTGATGCGCAATGGCGGTGCTGCGAGTGTTGATCTTTTTCGTACGCTCCAAATTAAAGAAAATATGGTAAAATCTGTTATGTTGAATTTAATTTTCGGAATGAACTAAATTTTTGAATTCTAGGAAAACGATGTAGCCAGTTTCGAACTATGCTTGCTCTTTGATGCTAATCTAAAGTAGTTTTCATTAATGTTTGTTTGAGTTATTCTGTACCTAATGCTTTTAATTAACTGGCCATTAATTAAATGATTTTAGTCTTGTGATTTGCTACCGAAAGGGGGGATTATAGGATAGATCTTGGATAATTCAATGTAGGTAAATATAGAGATCAAAAGACTTGTATGAACTTACATAACATTAAAAATCGAGGGTCTTACTGCGTTCTTGCGTTATTAATTTGCATACTCTTATGTTAAATAATAAACAAGAACAGGTTCTGATTGACTATCGAAAGAGGTTTTTGGAAAAATTGGTGATTTGCTAACAAACAGAGAAAACGAAGTTGAATTAGCTAAATGAGTAAAGCATAGTGAGAAACTAGGTGAAATCGGTTTCCTAGAAGTTTTCACCATCATCAATTTGACACGCGGTATCCAGTTTTAAATTCTCCTGAATAGTTTATTTAAAGTAGCTTTGTTTAAATTTTGCATTCAGTCTAAAATTATTAATTTTTCTAAATAAAATCAAGGTTAGTAAAATTTTGATACTTGGTAAAATTAAGACATCAATCCCTGAGGACAATACTCTATACATCATTATATTATAAAACTATGATACTGTGCACTTGCATTTTGCACCGGTCAAGTTTTTGGCGCCGTTGTCAGGGATTGAGTTTATCTTATTTTTGCCAATATCGATACAAAGTAATCTTGGTTTTAATTTAGAATTCTCTTTTTATATTTTTATTTATTTATTTTTTTTATTTTATTTTATTATTATTTTTTTGTATTTCTGGTGTGTTTTTTCTTATGTTGGAGGCACAGGGCTAGAACATGTGACATTATTCCTTTGATCCGGAGATTGAAAGAACGCTCATAGCACTAAGGAAAAAGAGGGTATTAGCCATGGAGAACGGACAAGATAATGAGCAACCACGCGCCTTGAAGGATTATGTGCAACCAGTTGTGAATGACAATTATTTGGGTATCAGACACCAGCCCATTAATGCCAACAATTTTGAGCTCAAACCCGCATTAATCAGCACGGTGTAGCAGGCCCAATTCAGTGGATCACCACTTGATGATCCCAATATCCATCTGACGATATTTTTGGAGATTTGTGATACTGTGAAGATCAATGGTGTTACTAAAAACACCATTAGACTGAGATTATTCCCTTTCTATATGAGGGACAAAGCAAGAGGTTGGCTACAGTCGCTACAACCTAGGAGTATTACTAGTTGGCAGGACATGGCAGAAAATTTTCTAACTAAATTCTTTCCACCTGCAAAAACAGCTCAACTCAGGAGTGAGATTGGTCAATTTAAGCAGCATGATTTTGAATCACTCTATGAAGCATGGGAAAGGTGTAAAGATTTGATTCGACGCTGCCCACCCTACAACATGGATTGCCAGTTTGGTTGCAAATTCAAATGTTCTATAATGGGTTAAATGGGCAAACGCGGACTTTAGTTGATGCTGCATCTGGGGGAACTTTGATGTCAAAGACACCTGAGGGTGCTACTGCTCTTTTGGAAGAAATGGCCTCAAATAACTATCAATGGCCAATTGAAAGAACTATGGCTAAGAAAGTTGCTGGAATTCATGAATTGGAGCCGTTTGCTGCACTTTCAGCTCAAGTCGCTTCTCTATCCCATTAGATTTCAACTTTGACAACCCAGAGGATACCACAAGGTGCAAAATATGTGGCAGCTACAAATAGGACAGATTCGAGTATTGGAGCAAGTCAAGAACAGGTTCAATACATCAATAATCGGAACTACAATTATCGTGTTGATCCTTTGCCACAATATTACCATTCAGGGCTTTGAAATCATAAGAATTTGTCTTATGGAAATACAAGGAATGTGTTGCAACCTCCTGCAGGATTTAAGAGTCATCAAGGTGAGAAGAAGATGTCACTTGAGGATGCCATGATATCTTTTGTTGAGGAGACAAAAGCAAGGTTTAAAAAGACAGATGCATGGCTAGACAACATTGAGACTCATTACAACAATATGGGAGCCACTATGAAGAACCTTGAAATGCAAATTGGGCAACTGGCCACGACTATAAATTCCCAACAGAGAGGAAATTTTCCTAGCAACACCGAAGTGAATCCAAAGGAACAATGCAAAGCCATCACACTTAGGAGTGGAAGAGAAATTGAGAAGTCACCAGCAAAGGAAACCATGTCCACACCTATAGCTAAAAATAATGGCCAAGGCAAGAATAAAGTGGAAGAAGACGAGATGGCGGATGACACACCAAGAGAGACTGACATGCTTCCAGCAATTTCATTTCCTGACAATCCTCCTATTCTCTCTACTCCACTTCCTTATCCTCAATGCTTTCAAAAGCAAAAATTAGATAAACAATTTTCTAAATTTTTGGATATTTTTAAGAAAATTCACATAAATATTCCTTTTGCAGATGCCTTGGAACAAATGCCAAACTATGTCAAATTCCTAAAGGAGATCATTTCAAAGAAAAGAAGGTTAGAGGAGTTCGAAACAGTGAAGCTTACCGAGGAGTGTAGTGCTATTCTTCAAAAGAAATTGCCTCAAAAATTAAAAGATCCAGGGAATTTTACTTTGCCTTGCACTATTGGAAATTTATTTTTTGATAAAGTTTTATGTGATCTTGGTGCTAGTATTAATCTTATGCCACTTTCTGTTTGCAAGAAATTGGGACTTGGAGAGATGAAACAAACAACCATTTCGTTGCAACTAGGAGACCGATCCATCAAGTATCCACGTGGAATCATAGAAGATGTATTGGTAAAAGTGGATAAATTTATTTTTCCTGCTGATTTTGTGGTGTTAGATATGGAGGAAGACCAAGAAGTCCTTCTAATTCTTGGCCGACCATTCTTGGCCACTAGAAGGGCTTTAATTGATGTTCAAAAGGGTGAATTAACATTGAGAGTGGATAAGGAAGAGGTTATGTTCAACATCTACCAAGACATGAGATTTCCAGAAGATCCAAGCACTTGCTTTTGGGTAGATGTCATTTAGCAAGGTGTAGAAAAAGTCTTTCAAAAAGATGTACAAGCTGATCACCTAGAACGATCCTTGTAGCAAATTACAACACAACAGCGTGTGGGGAGGCTAGAACCTATGGTAACAAGGACGGATTTTGTAATCTCTAAAGGAAAGATGCAACAACCTATATCTCTAAAGTTGAAACAATTCCCTGAGCATCTTCGCTATGCATTCTTGGGTGATGCGTATGAAAATGCAAAAATCTACAAAGAGCAGACGAAGAAGTGGCATGAAAAACAGATTCTTAGGTGTGAGTTTGCTCCAGGACAACAGGTTCTACTCTTCAACTCATGATTAAAACTCTTCCTAGGTAAGTTAAGGTCAAGATGGACAGGTCCTTATACAATTGACAAAGTTTTCCCTTTTGGAGCAATAGACTTGAATGACAAGATAGGGAACATATTCAGAGTGAATGGTTAGAGATTGAAGCACTATTATGGAGAACAAATGAAGAGGAACTGTGCATTTATTCCTCTTGGAGATCCTCATTGATGAAGGCTAAAACGTCTGGCTGGAGACGTTAAAACAAGCACTTATGGGAGGCAACCCAAGGAGTTTTTCCTTTGTTTATTTCTTTTATCTTTACTACTTTATTAATTTATCTATGTACTTTTGAATAAATTAGATTTTTGATGCAGGTTTATTTGGCACGAATACAGAGCTGAAAACTTAATTCCTCTACAGATTCACCAATAAGTTAGGGAAGTTTCTTTCTTTTCTTCAATCTTTCTCATTTTTGAATAACATTGAAAAAAAAATGTGTGAATGTGGATGATTAGGCCATGCGTGACGCTACTTATGCCCTTCATATACCTGCATATAACCTAAGAGTACACATTAGGTCATTTATGTGTAGTTTCTATTTATATGGCTAAATTAGGAATCGTAACTCATTGAAAGTTGATTGGTAGTGCAATTGTGTTAATCTGGCTATATAAACTCTTGTATCTACACGATATCTCTTGAGGCTAAAAAAAATACATGTTCACGTGACTTGTAGCACTTAGGGTTCCTTGTGAACACTTAGAGAGCGCCCGTGGAGACTTTAACACCTTGTGAGGTACTGTTGAGCCATTTATCGCTCTTTTGAGTTTTGACGTCAACTCAGAGTTCTTGAAACTCAACTTTTCCTATTTTTTCTATATACTCTTTGTACACTAGTCTTGGTTTTTGAATTGCTAGCCTAGAGGTGACATCTAGTGGGGAGATAAAAACTTAGGTCTTGTAGCCTACTCAAGATGTGAATGCCAAACCACCCCTAGAAATAGACTTGTTTCATGGACTCTTGTTCAAGCTTAATGCACATGGGTGGTATGAAAACAATAAAAGAAGTGTAATAATTGTCCTAATTGACCATGAAAAGAAAGAAATTGAAAAATGAGCAGAAGAAAGAAAAAGAGAAACAGAAATACCCTAGAAGAGGTGAAAGATTAATACCTGCTCCACACAACTACAACAAAAGTCAAGGACAAGACGCATGTTATCCACATATGAAGACTCTTCACCCGCCTAATGCCTCAGATGTATTCACGCCTAGTTTGTGAATAAGTTGATCTAGGGTGGTCTTGGTTGGACATGGCGAGTAGGTGAGAAGATGCTAGGGTAAAGGACCTGACACCTCCTAAATAGGCTTGATCCTTTTCAAACTAGTCCACTCCATACATTTAGCGTTTGTTCCTTGCAGTATATGGGATGTTTGATCATGACACTCCTCCTCATATACGATGAGTGAACCCATCCTTTTTGAGTGTTTTTGAGGGTATACCAGTTAGGCCGAGTCAAAGCGACAGTTCTTCAAGTGTCCACGGATATCCTGGGTGTAACGAGTTACACACATTACACGTGCTTTAAGATTTTTCCTATTTATACTTGAATTTATATGGCTATATTAACTCTGAATTGTGCTCGCTGGTTAATTTTACGTGAGTTTACTGTTCTTAATGGCTATATAATGATGAGATTTGCATGAATGACTTACTTCGGAGTTGCGTGAATTGGGTATGAATGAGTTTGTGTGTAATTTGGTGATATTCCTGTATGTGAAAGGGTATGGTTGTGTTGCCTATGTATTCATTCATTGAAATTGATATGACACCACCCTGAATTGCATTCACGTTATTTGCTAGGGACTAGCAAAACTTTAGTTGGGGGGTGTGATTACGCGCTTAAATTGCATAATTAGGTGCTTTAATTCATGCATTGGGAATCCTATTTTGTATTTAAATGCCTAATTACTCTCAATATTTTAACATTATATTCTATTTATAATATTTGATTTTTATTAAGTAATTTATGAAATTTTGGTATTTTTTCTTGTAGGGCTACCGGAAGCCAAAAAGCGATGACACTTTTTAATCTCTACGTAACTCTCTCATCCAACCTCCGATTCAGATGATTCAGGATGCCATAGAAAGATAAGAAAATGTTCTACAATTTTCATATTTTGCATTTTGCAAAATAATGGATGCATCAAGATCGAAATTAGACGTGAAGTTAGCATATGCCGTTTTATGGATTATTTCGACAATTCTTCGTAATATTGGCATAACTTTCTCATCAGAGCTATGATTGAACTGATTCAAAATTTTGGGAAAAGCTGAAAACGAGTTCTACATTTTTTGTGTTTTAAGTTTTGAGAGTTACGAGCTGTAAGAGGGTCAAAAGTGGGCTTGAAAGAGGAGGGCAGTTCGTGTACCTTTGAAAAAAAAGAGAAAAAGAAAATAAAAAAATAAAAAAATGAGATGTGACCTGGCCATGCAGCTGGGTCATCTCATATGGGTGAGGCGCTAGGTACAAAGAAAGGAAAGACAAAGGAATGGAAAGACAAAAGAAAGGAAAGAAAAGCAAAGAAAGAAAAGTCAAAATGAAAGGAAGGAATGAAAAAGTAAAAGAAGGGGGTTTCCTTGGGAGAGAGAAGTGTGCAAGAAGAGAAAGGGGGTGGGGGCAGTGTGCGCTGGGCTGGAGAGAGAGGTGGCACCATAGGAGAAAAAAACAAGATTTTTCTTGGTGAGACACACAAGGGAGGCCAAAACATAGAGAGTTTCTTGGAAAAATTATTTTTTGGGAGCTTTCTTGTGGTTTTCTTTTGGGGGTGCTGCGAAGATACACACAAAGCCAGCAAAGGAGAGTTGGAAGCACGTAAAAATAATATCTTTTCAGAATTGGAAGGAGGCGAACAACGGTGGTGTTCGGGGTGTTTGTGACGCGCGACGGCGGTGCGGCGAGTGTTGATCTTTTTCGTACGCTCCAAATTAAAGAAAATATTGTGAAATCTGTTATGTTGAATTTAATTTTTGGAATGAACTAAATTTTTGAATTCTAGGAAAACGATGTAACCAGTTTCGAACTATGCTTGCTCTTTGATATTAATCTAAAGTAGTTTTCATTAATGTTTGTTTGAGTTATTCTATGCCTAATGCTTTTAATTAACTGGTCATTAATTAAATGATTTTAGTCTTGTGATTTGCTACCGAAAGGGGGGATTATAGGATAGATCTTGGATAATTCAACGTAGGTAAATATAGAGATTGAAAGACTTGTATGAACCTACGTAGCATTAAAAATCGAGGGTCTTACTGCGTTCTTGCGTTATTAATTTGCATACTCTTATGTTAAATAATAAACAAGAATATGTTCTGATTGACTATCGAAAGAGGTTTTTGAAAAAATTGGTGACTTGCTAACAAACAGAGAAAACAAAGTTAAATTATCTAAATGAGTAAAGCATAGTGAGAAACTAGGTGAAATCGGTTTCCTAGAAGTTTTCACCATCATCAATTTGACACGCGGTATCCAGTTTTAAATTCTCCTGAATAGTTTATTTAAAGTAGCTTTGTTTAAATTTTGCAGTCTAAAATTATTAATTTTTCTAAATAAAATCAAGGTTAATAAAATTTCAGTACTTGGTAAAATTAAGACATCAATCCCTGAGGACGATATTCTACACATCATTATATTATAAAACTACGATACTGTACACTTGCAATTTGCACCGGTCAAATACAGCTCAGAATTACAGTGTTATGGTTGTTTTTGAAATCATGTTAAAAGCAGCAAGATGATTATATATTTATATATGTATACAGTATTACACGATATCAAATCCCAGTGGAAATTACAGATAGATATATTTACAGCAGAGCATGGTGTCGTTGCTAGTTTTAGACACGTGCAACCACATGACTCAGATAGCATGTGGATTCCGTCTAATCGTGCTAGGAGAGATTTGCATTCTCCCTAGTATGCTGCGTTAAGGTAGCCGGTTAGACAATGACAGAGGTTTGAGATTGCCTAGAGTGATCGCAGTGGGCCAGGATCTACATAGATCATTACAGATTAGCGGAGGATAGATATTGACTTACCTGGACGGCCAACAAGAGTAAGTCCAGCCTACGAGACGCACAACCCTATCATAAGGGGATATATCATGATATACAGATCCCAAGATATAGCAAAAGCTCTTGTGTACAGATATATCACACAGTAGCTGTTTATACTATTATATTAGCAGTACCTTCTGATAGCAAACTCAAATTCATAGTTATATTTTAAAGATTACATGATAGATATATATATTCGGTATAGTTTATCAGTTTTCTCAGATTAATGTATTATTTTAGTATGTTAAATATTTAACTCAGCCGCCACACACTAGTAATAGTATATTTTCACTTACTGAGCGTTGTCTCATCCCAGTGACTTATCATTTTTCAAGAGATCCAGCTAGGCAAGCAGATCAGGCTCGCGGGTAGAGGTTGACTTAAGATGACCTTGTGGGAAGGATAGGTATTTTTGAGATAACAATGTTTTGGGATACTTTTTAGATTATAGTGATGTTGCTGGGTATTTTGTATTGTAAATACATTACAGAGCTCTATAGTTTTCAGGTATTATTTTGTATAGAGCAGTTCCCAATTTTGTGTACCACTGCTTAGTTATGTATGACAGATAGAGTTTCCTCAGTTCTCTTCGGGCCTAAGATGTTATTATCAGTGTTCAGACAAATAACACCTATTATATTAAAACAAATATTGAATAAATAGCAGGTTTTTACAGTTTGGTATCAGAGCCTAGGTTGCTAGGTTCTGTAGACTCTAGAATGCAGCGCATACAATACCAGAATAAAGGAAAAGATTTTGAGGATTTGTTCTATAGTCTGAATACAGGACTATCGTGGTGGTTTCTGTGTTTTTCCCAGGGTGACGATTTTAAGAAATCCATAGTAAACTATCAACGATTCGTGTGTTTGGATCGCAGGATTGGATTTTGGGGTAGGAACAAGGGAAATAGTTGATAGTGAATTTGAGATTTCAATTGGATGAAGTAAAGTAGATTTGTATAGGATTTTGAAATAGTGTTTTGTGTATTTTCAGGATGGATCTGGGTAGTAGTAGTACAGATGCTAGAGGTGATAGACCAGGACCCTCTAGTGTGGGAGGGGGAGATACAGATGCCTTACTACGCAGCGTCACTCAGTAGATGATGACTGAGATGGCTAGGAGTGGAGGAGAGCATAGCTGCACAATTAAGCAATTTACGCGGATGAGGCATCCTTTTTTTACTAAAGGACCTGACCCGATTGTGGTTGAGAATTGGGTTCAGGATGTCAAGGACATTTTAGCAGTACTGGCATGTACAGACGAGTAGAAAGTGGGGTTTGCGATGTTTAAGTTGACAGGAGAGGTAAAACGCTGGTGGTGATCAGTGCGTATGATTGAGGAGTAGAGGTCGGATCCAGTGCCAGTGTCATGGAGTCAGTTCAAGGAATTGTTCTTCGAGTGATATTTCCCAGCTGCCATTCAGAGCGCAAAGGCAATGGAGTTCCTACATTTGTCTAAGAGGTTGATGACGGTGACACAGTATGCTGCACGATTTCTTGAATTATACTGTTTCGCCCCATATTTAGCACCAAACAAAGAGAATAATGCCAGGAAGTTTGAAGAGGGATTGAAGCAGAGTTTATTTGAGCAAGTTATCAGCTTTCAAGCTCATACATTTGCAGAGGTGGTGGATAGAGCTGCTGTTATTAAGAGTGGTATATAGAGGAGCATTGTAGCTCAAGGTCAGAGGAAGAGATCTGTGCCTCAGGATTTACAGGAGAGCTTTAGCCGAGGGCCATGGAGAGGAGATTGCTATGGAGGTGGTCGGAGATAGATGACGGGTCGTGGTGGTTTTCATGGTGAATGAGTTGCTCCTGTTTGTCCTAGATGTGGTTGCAGACATCCAGGTGATTGCAGGATGGGTGATGACTTCTACTATCGGTGTGGGAGACCCAGGCACAGATCTTGGTTGTGTCAGGGATTGAAAGCTCAGGCACTAGCTCCCAGACCATACTGGGGTGGTTATCAGGTGCCCCATGAAGGACAACAGAGAAACACGGCACTGGCGAGAGTGTACACATTAACACCGGGTGACGCCGATGCAACAGGAGACGTAGTTACAGGTACCCTTACTACTTTCTCATTTATGGCTATTGTTTTATTTGATGCAGGTGCTACCCACTCTTTCATTTTCTGTGGTATATGTTAAGTTAATGGGGTATGAGGCACAGTTGTTAGATATTGGGTTGGCTGTAGCTACGCCGACTAGGTCGGTGATGAGATGTAGAAGGGTACTTAGGAGTTTTCTAGTAATTATTCAGAGAAAAATATTACCTATTGATTTGGTGATATTAGATATGCAAGGATTTGATATAATTTTGGGTATGGACTGGTTAGCAGATAATCATGCTAGTATTAACTATCATTCGAAAGAAGTGATTTTCAGACCTCTAAGCGAGCCAGAATACAGATTTCTTGGTTCGCGGGTACATTCTTCGCCACAGCTTGCATTAGCTATTCAGGTGAGAAAATTGATCCAAGAAGGCTGCTAGGGATTTTTTGCTTACATCGAGGAATTACCGAAAGAAGAATAGAAACAAACTGATGTCCCTATAGTTAGAGAATTCTCATATGTATTCCCTGAGGAATTACCTGGTTTGCCACCAGACCATGAAGTAGAGTTTACAATGGATCTTCTACTGGGTTCAGCACTAGTATCTAAGGCTCTTTATCGAATGGCCCTAGTCGAGTTAAAAGAGTTAAAAGATCAATTGCAAAAATTACTAAATAAGGGATTCATCAAGCCCAGTGTGTCGCCCTGGGGAGCACCAGTCTTATTTGTGAAAAAGAAAGATGGGACCATGAGGATGTGTATAGATTACAAGGAAATAAATACGCTGACAGTTAAGAATAAATATCCTCTTTCCAGGATTGACGATTTGTTTGATTAGCTTCAGGGGACCTAGGTTCATTCAAAAATCGGCCTGCGGTTAGGTTACCATCAAGTGAAAGTGAGGGCAGAGGACGTCTTGAAAATGGCGTTTCGTACGAGATATAGGCATTACGAGTTCTTAGTAATGCCATCTGGGTTGACTAATAGACCAAAGGTATTTATGGATTTAATGAATCAAGTGTTCCATCCATACTTGGACCAATTTGTGGTTGTATTCATTAATGATATACTGGTCCACTCGAGGAGTTTTAAGGAGCACAAGCATCATTTGTGTCTGTTATTGTAGACATTGAGAGAAAGAAAGTTATATGCGAAGTTCAAGAAATGTGAATTCTGGCTAAAACAGGTTTCTTTTCTTGGCTATGTCTCGAGTAAGATAGGGGCAATGGTAAATTGGGTAAGGCTAGAAAATATTTAAGAGGTTAGGAGTTTATAGGTTTAGCAGGCTATTATCGGCACTTTGTGGATGGTTTCTCCAGTTTGTCAAGTCCGTTGATGCAACTTACGAGGAGCAATGTAAGGTTTGAATGGACTGATGACTGTGAGCGGAGCTTCCAGGAATTGAAGCAGAGGTTGCTTACAATCTCAGCATTGGCTATTCCATCAAAAGAGGATGGATTTGTGCTATACAATGATGTGTCCCTAAAGGGGCTTGGGTGCGTATTGATGCAGCATGGCAGGGTCATTGCATATGCTTCTAAACAACTTAAAGAATATGAGATGAATTACCCTGTGCATGATTTGGAGTTAGCTGCAATGGTGTACGCTCTTAAAATCTGGAGACATTATCTGTATGGTGGGAAATGCGAAATCTTCACGGATCACAAGAGTTTGAAATATTTCTTCACCTAAAGAGGATTGAACATGAGGCAAAGTAGGTGGTTAGAACTTATCAAAGATTATGACTGTACTATTAGTTACCACCCAAGGAAAACGAATGCAATGGCAGATGCTCTGAGTAGGAAGTCAGTAGAACCAATACTAGCAGCCATAGAGTTTCAGCACCCGATCCTGATGGATTTGAAGAGACTTAGTATAGAGTTGGTAGAGGATAGTCCTTAGGCATTTGTTGCCATCCTGATTGTACAACCTACATTATACGAGAAAATTAAATTTGCCCAAGGTGACGAAGCAGAGTTGGTAGAGGTTATGGCTAGAGTGAGGGATAGTCAGGGAGAGGAGTTCAGCATTTCAGATAACGGAGCCCTGCGGTTCAGTGCTAGGCTTTGTGTTCTTATAGATACTGAGATCAAAAGAATTATATTGGAGGAGGCTCACAGATTGCTATACACAGTCCATCCTAGCAGTACTAAAATGTACAAGTATCTACGAGAGTACTTTTCGTGGAGTGGGATAAAAAGAGAAATTGCCAAATTTGTATAGTGGTGTTTGATGTGCTAGCAAGGCTAAGCACCAGAGACCAGCAGGGTAGTTGCAGCCGTTGTTTATTCCAGAGTGGAAGTGGGACCATGTTTCTATGGATTTTGTTACAGGGTTACCACCAGTGCGGCAGGGATTGAATGCAATTTGGGTAGTTATCAATCGTTTGACAAAGACTGCCCATTTTATCCCTATTAAAGTTGGCTATTCCATGGATAGACTGGTAGAGATATATGTTAAAGAGATAGTTCATGTCCATGGTGTACCAGTATCCATAGTCTCAGACTGGGATCCTCGGTTTACTTCACTATTTTGGAAAAGCTTTTCAGGAGGCTATGGGTATGCAGTTAACATTTAGTACAGCTTTCCATCCCCAGTCTGATGGTCAGACTGAAAGGATAATTCAGACCTTAGAAGATATGCTTCGGGCATGCGTGCTAGATTTTGGGGGTAGCTTGACTCAATTTTTACCACTAGTTGAATTTGCCTATAATAACAGCTACTAGTCTAGTATTGGCATGGCTCCATACAAGGCACTGTACGGCAAGAGATGTCATTCTCCTCTCTTCTAGGATGAGGTAGGCAAGAGGAGAGTTTTAGGTCCAGAGATTATACAGCAGGCTTGTGAAAAGGTCCAACAAATTAAAGAAAAAAGTAGTATCGCACAAAGTCGACAGAAAAGTTATGCAGACACTCGCCGCCGGGTGTTAGAGTTTGAAGTGGGAGAACGAGTATTCTTGAAAGTAACTCCTAGGAGAGGAATTATGAGGTTTGGGAAGAATGGCAAGTTGAGCCCTAGGTATATTGGCCCTTTTGAGATACTAGAGAGAATAGGGTCAGTTGCCTACAGGCTAACTTTGCCACCAGCGTTATTCAGAGTACACGGCGTGTTTCATATTACTATGTTAAGGAAATACGTCCCAGACTCGTCCCACATTATTAGCCATACAAAGATAGAACTCAAGGATTCATTAGCTTATGAAGAAGTACCAGTACATATATTAGACAGAAAGATACAAGAATTACGCACAAAAGAAATTCAATTAGTGAAAGTTTTGTGGAAGAATCATGCTATAGAAGAAGCTTCTTGGGAACTCAAGGAACAGATCAGATAGAGATACCCACAGTTGTTCCAAAAGGTATAGAGGTAATCAGGTAAAGTGTAATAGTTAGATAAGTTTCTTTTGCAGGTACGTGTATGAATTTAGTTAATAAATAGTTTTAGTTTTATATATGTAATCTCCCAATACATAGTATGTAACCACAATATTCCTCTGCCATAAGTGAGGGTAAGTAATAAAATATTTAGACCATTTGTTTTCATGGGATGATAAAAGGCAATACAGATAGTAAATTTCGAGAACGAAATTTTATAAGGAGAGGAGAATGTAATGACCTAAGAAATTCTTACAGAACCTGTCGATGAACACAGGGGTCTCGTCGACGAGGGTTCTTCAGTATCTCGTCAATGAAGTCCCGTCTTGTCGACGAGAAGATACCAAGAGAGAATTTAAGGCTGACTGAAACTCATCGACCAGGGTGCATGTTCATTAAAGAATTTTCTACAGGACACGTCAACGAGGTGACGTGTCTCGTCGATGAATCTAGCCCTATAAATAGCTGAAACTCAGAATTTTGATAAAAATTTCAGCACAGAAACCCTCGTCTCTCTCTCTCTCTCTCTCTCTCTCTCTCTCTCTCTCTCTCTCTCTCTCTCTCTCTCTCTCATGACCCACTTCCCTTCTCTCTTCAATCCTGGTCCCATTTCTCGCCGGATTGAAGATCTAAGGCCACCACGACGCTTCTGGCGAAATTCTCTGCAAGTCTACTGGAGCAAATCGTGAGGAAAGTTAGTTTGAAATTCATCCCAAATCCAGGATAAGGTATTTTATTCAATTTATGTCTTCCTTGTAGTTATAAGAAATGGTGTAGGTAAGAAAATACTGATATTTTTTTCTGGGGGATATTGTTTTTAGGATGTTGAGTTAGGAACCCTGTGGGTATAGGGCCAGAATTTAGTATGAGCTTTTCAGAATTAAGGTAAGGGAAATATGCTATGCTAGCAGTTTTAGTATGTATATAGAATATTATGAATGAGTATTTACAAGCATACAGATCAGATTATTTTTCCAGAGAATTATGAATATTATTTTTATAACAGAATTACAGAAATTGAGCATGAGACTATGTTTATTCAAATGTGTGGCATGAGTCTATTACAGTATAATATATATAGATTTTACAGTATTATAGATATACAGATATTCAAATATTTTAGATTATTAACAATGAATGAGACTTATAATATTTCTAGAGAAAAACATGATTTCTAAACCACAACACTCAGACAGTTTATTCAGACAGATTATATAGTGATAGCATCAAGATGCTACAGCAGATATACAGAGTATACAGATATTATATACAAAGCACATAGATACTATATACAGAGCATACAGATATTATATACAGAGTATGCAAACATTATATACAGAGTATACAGATATTATATACAGATATTTTATACAGATATTACAGATAGTATAGACAGAAAACACAGATGTTATAGACAGATAATATATATATATATATTTAAGTCAGATATCTCAGATAATACAGCTCAGAATTATAATGTTGTGGTTGTTTTTGAAATCATGTTAAAAGCAGCAAGATGATTATATATTTATTTATGTATACAGTATTACATGATATTAGATCCCTGTGGAAATTACAAACAAATATATTTATAACAGAGCACGATACCGTTCCTAATTTCAGACACGTGCAACCACATGACTCAGATAGCATGTGGATTCCGTCTAACCATGCTATGAGAGATTTGTAGTCTCCCCAGCATGTTGGGTTGAGGTAGCCGGTTAGACGATGATAGAGGTTTGAGATAGCCCAGAGTGATTGCATTGGGCCAGGATCTACATAGGTCATTACAGATTGGCGAAAGATAGAGATTGACTTACCTAGAGGGCCGACCAGAGTAAGTCCAGCCTACGGATCGCACAGCCCTATCATGAGAGGATATATCATGATATACAGATCTCAAGGTATAGTAGAAGCTCCTATGTACAGATATATCACACAGTATCAGTTTATACTATTATATTAGCAGTACCTTCTGATAACAAACTCAAATTCACAGTTATATTTTAAAGATTACATGACAGATATATATATTCTGTATAGTTTATCAGTTTTCTCATATTACTGGATTATTTTAGTATTTTAAATATTTAACTCAGCAGCCACACACTAGTAATAGCATATTTCCACTTACTGAGCGTTGTCTCATCCCAATGACTTATCATTTTTTAAGAGATCCAGCTATGCAAGCAGATCAGGCTCGCGGGTAGAGGTTGACTTAAGCTGCCCTTGTGGAAAGGGTAGGTATTTTTGAGATAACAATGTTTTGGGATAGTTTTCAGATTATAGTGACGTCATTGCGTATTTTGTATTGTAAATACATTACAGAGCTCTATAGTTTTTAGGTATTGTATTGTATATAGCAGTTCCCAGTTTTTTGTACCGCTGCTTAGTTATGTATGACAGATAGAGTTTCCTCAGTGCTCTTTGGGTCTGAGATGTTATTATCAGTGTTCAGATATATGACATCTATTATATTAAAATAAAATGTCGAATAAATAGCAGGTCGTTACAACACATCTCCTTCTTCGCAGCCTCCAAACTACTAAACAAGGAATCAAATCCATCAATGATTCCAATTGAGAAAATCTGGAAGCCCTATTAAACCACATTTGGACTTTTTCTTTCCAACTTTGTTGTCTAGAGAAAGGAACACCAACCTTCTCTGAAACCTTCCTCCAAACCTCATTAGCAAGGTCTCCTTTATTTAACACATGCTCCATATCTTCTGGCTGCCTCATCTCACAACAATTACACGCCAAAGCAAGCAAAATCCCCACCCTTCTCACCTTTTCATCAACACTTAAGCACTCAAAAGCGGCCTTCCACATGTAGATAGCAATTTTTTTTTGTAACCATTTTTTCCAAACTCACTTTGCCCACTCAAACTTTGGAGCTCTAACTCTGATAACATCTCACACGAACTTTGTATTAAAGCAACCATCCTTTTCCAAGAGTCATAGTAGTATGTCCAAAGAGTTTCTAAGATTTCCCACCTTTTCCATCACTTCTTCCGCTTTATTATACCCCTGAATCCTCTACAAATTTTCCATATCCCACGCATTATTGATAACCAAATCTTTTAATCTGATATGTGAATGTGCACCATCTGGTGCAAACAAAGGTCCCGAATCTAGAAACTTATCATACCACAAATTTACATCTCCTTCTCTAACCTTCCACTTAGATTTACTTAACAGTTCAGACATACCCTGCAAAACTTTCCTCCAAAAGGAAGAATCTGATCCATGAGGTCTGCAAAGAGCAATATGTCCTCCTTTCACATATTTAGTTCTAAAAAATCTAGCCCATAAAGAATTTTGAGTTAATAATGCCAACCAAACTTCATGAACAAAGCCCGTTACTCTTCCGGAATGTCTCTTACTCCTATGCCCCCCTCCTCTACAGGAACACACAAATTCTTCCAAGCCATCCATTTCATTTTTTCTTTTCCATCCTTAAAACCCCAGAAAAAAGAAGCAAACATACCTTGTATCTTTTTTATCACTTGTTTCGGGACATTTAGAACAACTAACAAATACAATGACATATTCGACAGCACATGTCTCAATAAAACTAGACGACCTCCTTGAGACATCAGTCTACTTTTCTAGCCCTTAACTCTCTTACTTATTTTTTGAATTAAAGGGTTAAAATGACAGCCCTTCAATTTACCATCCACTATCGGCACACACAAATTAGTAAAAGGAAATTTACCTTCACTAAAACCAGTTTCTTGAAGAATTTCTCCCTTCCTCGGAACACCCAACTTCTTTGAAAAAAGAAATAGTTGATTTATCTTTATTCACCCTTTGGTCAGTCCAGTTTTCATACTCCTTAATCACCTACATTATCTGTCTAACAAATTTTTTTTCTAGCATTAGCAAATATAACATCATCTGCGTACATTAAATGTGATATAATAGGTGCACCACACGGATGTGCAAATGGTAAAATCCACTTCTCAGACAGCTTTTTTTGAACAAATGTAGAAAAAATTTCTTCCATGATGATGAAAATATATGGTGACAACAGATCCCCTTGCCTCAAGCCCATTTTTGACTTGAAGAAACCTTTACAAGTGCCATGCATCATGATGGAAAACCAAGGAGTAGAAATACAATTCTAAGTCAACTTACAAAACTAGTCTGGAAAACTAAGAGCATGGAAAATCTGATCTACCACCTGCCACTCCACTTGATCATATGCTTTGCTCATATCAAGTTTTAGCATTATATTACCTCCTCTCACCCGCCTATGTAACAATTTTGTCATCTTTTGAGCAAACGTTATATTTTCAAAAATACTCCTCCCTTTTACAAAAGCACCTTGTTCTAAAGATATTAAATCACCCATCATCAATGAAAGCTTACCAACAAGGATTTTTAAGAAAATTTTATAGATTACGTTACAAAGGCTTATCGGCCGAAATTTATCAAAAGATTGAGAATCCTTTACTTTAGGAATAAGCACTATGTAAAAGGAACAAAAATATCGAGGCAACATATCACCTTTAAAGAATTCTCTTACCGCATCCATCACATCATTTTTAATAATCCTCCAACAGGTAATATAGAAAGAAGACCCAAACACATCCGGTCCCAGGCTACTATTCACAGAAATAGAAGAAATAGCTTCTTAAACCTCCTCCTCAGTCAATCCTTCCCTTAACCGACCTATAGACTCCTCAGAAACCACCAGATGGATAAGGCCGTCCAAATTTGACCTTTGCACTGAATATTTTGCCTCAAGACTTGCTCAAAATAATTCAGAGCCTCATCATGGACCATCTGCATATTTTCCAACACTAACCCATCAAGGAGCACCATTGAATTTACACAAGAGTTATGCCATTTTTTGCATAATCACAGCATGAAAAAACTTTGAATTCTGATCACCATCAATCAACCATTTCAACTTTGCTTACTGTGCCAACCTAGCCTCTTTCGTTTTATACCAAACCTCCAATTCAACTTTAGAAACAAGGAACTCTTCTTCAACTGATTCTGAGTACTCTATCTGTAGTAAATTCTCATATACCACCCTTTCCTCCAACTCTTGAATAAAACCACCAACACGCCCAAAAGTCTGTTTATTCCACACCCTAAGTCTTTGTTTTAGCCTTTTCAATTTATCCACCAATTTACACAATCCTGAATCTACCACAATGTGTTCTCTCCAAGATGATTCAACCATTTCTAAAAAATCCCCATGCAACGTCCACATGTTTTGAAACCTAAAAGGAGCTGGCCCATGCCTCTCCATACTCGCACACAGCTGTAAAATGATAGGAGAATGATCTAAAATATTTCTTTTTAACAAATATGTCTTAACTTCACCATATTTTATGGAAAAAACATTATTAATCAGCACCCTGTCCAGTTTCACCCAACTTCTCATCAAACCTTGTTGGCCATTGAATTCAGCCATAGACGAACCCAAGCGAGGTCTACCTCCTACCCTTTCCTCATCTGACCGAATTACATTAAAATCCCCCATAACAACCCGAGCCACATCAAAACTCGACAGCCCCTGAAGCTGTTCCCATAAATCTCTTCTCTTAATATGGTAACATTTAGCATATACAAAAGTAAGAAGTAAAGAGCCTCTATCCTCTGTTTACAAAACTGTCACACATTGATTAGAGGCACCCACCCAATCCACTTGAACATCGTCTTTCTAGAACAGCCAAATCTTTCCACCTTCCTCTACATTAGAGCAAAAGTTAGTAAATTGCAAATACACCGCCCACCTTCTTATCTTTTCTATATCTTAAAAAGGTTCTGCAACTGCCAAAATCGAAACTTTCTGATCTTTCACAATTTGTTTCAATCTTCTCATCGACGTGCCCAACCCTCTTAAATTCCAAAACATAATTTTGTCCATCATAAGTTTAACTTTTGAGGCACTGCCTTAGCCCTCTTAGACTTTCTCATTTGACCATCATCTTTATTTCTTCCTTCCGACTCACCCACTGTCACATTACCTGGATCAGAGTGATATTCTTTTTGAGTATCAATGCAAACCTCCATATCTCCCTCAGATAACACATCATAATTATCCATACACCCTACATCCTCCACATCCCCCTCTCTCTAATCCACCTCCTCCATCAAAATCACCTCCCCATCCTTGTCCTTTTCAACTTTTTCACTCCCTCCTTCATACACAACTCCGATTTCATGGGCAGACCTAGAACAACCTCCCAATTTTACTTGAACCCCTACCACCCCTAACTTTTGCCCTTAACAATGATTGGCTTTCTCTCCACTATTTTTCTCTACCAAATTAACTTCATCCACTTTTTGATTGCCTACATTATTAACTTCATTCACAATTTCTTTATTTTTTGCAATCCCATTCGACAAACCACTCACGTTTCCATCCTTTTTCTCCTCCACCCTCTGATCCTAAATCTTCAAAACAAGACTTTACTCTTCAACTATTATATTCTCTTTTCTACCCACTTCTTTCCAAACCATCTCATCTCCCTCCTTCCTCAAACCTACCTTCCTTTTATCCTTAGGCTTAACTCCAAACCGACATACTACTTCAGTGTGACCTTGTCTACAACATTTATTACAATAAAAATCTCTTTTCTCATATATTACCCTTTGCCAATTCTAGTTTTGTCCTACCACCAACGAAAAACCCTCCACGGGATCTTTCTACAAGTCCACTTCAACACATAATCTCGCACCAGTGGCTCGTGTTCTATATAATGTGGCATTATCCGTCCCTAGGAATCTACCAAATCTAGTGGCCAAACTCTGCAAACAGTCCATTCTATATAAATGTAAAGGCAAACCTGGTAGGAAAATCCACTGAGATGCAATTGATGGCTCCTTGTTTACATCAAAATTCACAGACTAGTTAAAAAGCCAAAATTGGCACCCTGCCACCCATATTCCTTCTCGTGCCCATGCATGAATGTAATCCTTTTCGTTTACCAAATGCAACAGAACATGATAATTGTCCATAAAAATTATCATTGAGACTTCAGATAGACCCCAAGATTGGATAATATGCCTCCGAAAGACATTAATAGATGGCCCTGCAGAAAGAAATTTAAGCACCAACGCAAACTTCAGATCCTCAACAGCCTTTTCTATCTCCACATCCGAGAAAACAAAACCTAATTCTCCATTAATTAGTTCCGGTTTCCTTAACGAGATTTTGAATTTTGAAGATGGAATTGACCTCTTCAAGGCTTCCACAAACGATTTTCCCCTAGCAAAACCTTCCTTCTTTAGACCTTATTATCCCCCGAACCACTCCTCTCAACCCGTTAACTAGCGTCAACACCTCACCTCAACCCTCAAGTAACAACTACCGTAGATAGCGTGGTCATGTCTAACAGTTATTCCATATTGAACACCAAACAACAAAAAAAAAATAATCAATAAAAAAACCAAACCTGTGATAGACCTACGTCTTCCTTCACCGTATGTCGCCGACGCAGGTTCGCCGTCACCACTTCGTCGTTGTCGTCATCTCAGATTCCTGCAACGCAGAAGTCTCTGCCGCTCTCCAATGAGTATCGCTGCCACTGCAACCTGCAGCAGAGATGGCGACACTGCTGAGGCCGAGTTCTTTGAAGTGGCGGAGATGGCAGCGCTGGCAAGCAACTCCTCCTTTTCCTTGGAACTACACGAGAGTTGTTCCTAAGTCCACTACTGGCTGCCAACAACACTGACAATGATTCCCCACGCTCTGGGGCGAAAAGGTCGCTTCACCGAAATCCAGAGGTAGAGCTCCAAACACCGTCGTTGTGGTCTCTCGTCACGACGACAACAAGAGTTTCACAGCTACCTCGCGGGCAGAAAGTCGGAGAGGACCCCCAAGCGCCGTCTGGGGCGACGGATCCAATGCATACAGTCGAAGAAGTCGAAACTCTCCAACTCTGTCGTCATTCACGATGGCAGCTAGAGAACAGCACCACGCGGCGACCTCGTTCAAGTGACATCGGGGAAGGAACAGCCAATGCCATTGTCACGGAACAGCATGATCCAGGCCGTCGTCGTCTTCCTCGTCGCAAAACTCTCCAACTCCGTTGTAGTTCGCGAGTGATGCCAGAGAAGAATACCAAAAAACCAGCCAACGTCGTCGTCGCAGAACAGAAAGACACTGCAGGCCATCATCATCTTCCTCATCACAACGGCGGCTAGGGTTTCACCAGAACAGCTCGTTACGATAACTGAGGGTCCCATATATATATATACACACACAACTGAAGTAATGGCCATTATTATGCAAATTAATTTATCCTGATAACAAATCCTAATTACTGAATGTTCACTAAACTAGCAAAGAGGTTATATAATAATAAATAAAAATCACATATAGGCAAATAATTCCCCAGTCTCTTTTATTCTAAAACATCTAAAAAGATTTGGAACAGTATCTATGATGCGACTTTTCGGGAGGCAAATAAGATCATTTTTTCTTTAAAAACAACATTTTTAAGGATTTTTTTTTTTGGGAAATTAGATTTCAAATATTTTTCTTTTAAATTGTGATTTTTCAAAAATTCAATGTTTTCTTCTAAAATAATCCCTAAAAAATTGATTTAAAATTCATTTTAAAATGCTTTTTCTTGAAAACTACATTGGCTTGATCATTTATGTTGGGTATATTAGGCAACCTATACTTTGTATAGGTCAATCCAAATTTCCAACAAAAAAAAAAAACACTTTCTATTGTAATTGGTGTAATCCCAAGAAAGGGGGTGAATTGGATATTTTAAAATTTTCAAGGTCAATTTACCAAGCAATTAGTATTACACAACTTAGGATCAATCTAATTAATTACAAATACTGCAAATATATAAACAAGCAAACAATTTAAACAATAAGAAAAAATACACACAATTCAGTATTTAAAAATAATTCCAATAATATCAATAGGTATGTATAAACATGCACCAATGGGAATTTAAAGCGCATAGGGAGAGAGTGACACTCGGTTTTTCTCAAGGTTCAGAAATTGTGCCTATGTCCCTTCTCCCCAAGCTAACCTGCTTGACAATTTCACTAATCTAGCTCACTTAATTCTGGCAGAGTTAAGTCGTTTACAACCTCTCCTTATAGGGCGGAGATCCCCAACTCAATTATAGGGCTGAGTTACAACCAATTCTCTTTACGGGACAGAGACACACCAACTCAATTACCTAGGCTGAGCCAAAACCAATACACCTTACGGGGCGGAGTCACCCCAACTCAATCATGGGCTGAGCCGAACCACTTACAAATAAATTAAATTTGTGTACAAATAAAATGCTTCTATACTAAGAAAATGTATACAACAATGAAGCTCAATGTACTCTTGTATGATAGGAGTTAATGCTCAAATAGAGTTTGTGATTTGTCTCCCGAAAAGATATATATGAAATAATGTGAGAGAGAATGATCTTTGATTAAAAAAAATAAAGTATTCACTCAGTATATATCAAAGATCTAAAGACCCCAAATAATATCTCCAAATATGTTTTTCAAAAATTAAAGTGAAGGAGATGTTGAAGATTAGTTTACAAGAAAAATATGCCAAGACTCACAAGCTGTGAAGAAGTTCTTCCAAGAAATATTTATAAATTAAATAATATGAGAAGAACTCAAGCTAACTCTCTAAAAATTGATTCTCAAAGATGAATGAATGATAGAGAGTATAAGCTTTGGAATGAATGTAAAATGCCCACAAGAATATGTATTCTATCAATCTCTAAGTTGCAATCAATTTGCAAATGAAGAAGGATGAATCAATGAACTCTTTCTAAGATGATTTTGCAAATGAGTGTGAGAAAGAGTATGAAAATATGCTTGTATATGTGGGAGCATGAATGATAGAGTACAAAAGTATTTTCAAATAATTTCTTAACTAATCATTTTGCTAATTATGTTTTGGAAATGGATATATATAGAATTTCCAAAAATTATGACTGTTAGGGACACGGGGGGGATTTTAGAATTTGTTTAATTACAATATTAGGCTTAATTAGCACTGAAAATATCCCAAACATGAGAGGTTCGGTTGATTGGTGCAAGCGTCATCTGACCTTTGTAAAAATTTAAATTTTATTTTAGGGTTTGGTCGGTTATGGGAGGTGCCAATTAGCTAGCTAAGGTGATTTTCCAAAACTCAAGTTCGGTCGACTGGCCTAAGCCTCAATCTGCTGAGTGAACAGTGCCGGTTGGCTGAACACTTTGAAGGCACAAAGGTTGATTGGATACGGGGGTCAAAATGTGGTCAATTTAAAAAGGCCGGTCGGTTGACTAAGTTTGCGTTGAAAACAAGTCGGTCTGCTGAGGAGATAAAACTTAGGCAAAAAATAAAGGTCGTTCAGCTGAGCTTATCACTTCTTAAAAAGGCTAGTCAACTTAGGCAATATAATATTGCTTAAATAATATGGCCAATCGGCTGAGGTAATATAATATTACTCAAATAATATGGCCAGTTAATTGAGGCAATTTGAACATGCCAAGGTCGATCGACCGAGGTCATTTAAAAACTGAGCTTGGCCTTGTTTTTGATCCAAAAATTTATCAACCCTTTTGTATATAAGTTTTGGCATTTTAAGTGAAGGGTTTTGGATCCTATGGTCAATCTATGGTCTTTTCTTTTAGCATTCAATCCTATCATGCATGATATGCCGTTATTACAAACCAAACTCAAATGCAATTTACAAAATAAGTACAAATGTCTTCAACTCTTGCTCTTCGTATTCCCATCTCCATCTTTTTGATGATGACAAACACAAAGACAAAAGTGGGTATAGCCTAAAAAGGCACCCCTAAGAATACCCCCTTTGTCACAGCCCCAACTATCCTAGGACCTATCGTAAATACTTCACACTCTATATATACTACTATTTACATCCTAAGGACTCAAGTAAAGAAAATAAAGAAAATAAAAACACTTGGGTTGCCTCCCGGAAGCACTAAGTTTACCGTCTTCAACCACACGCATGAGAGCTCATGTCAAACTCATCCTAATTCGAAGCTCAAAGTGGCTTCCCTCATTCCCTCATCAAACCCCATGTTGCATACCCTCACTTGTCCTTCTAGGCTAGTGGTTGAATGATGAAGTGCAATACTGTGCTCATAAGGGTCCTCCAAGCTAAGTGTAGAGGGGCTCTTGTACTGAAGTTTCTCTTCTAATGGGTCCCTCCAAAGAATTGAGGGGGCCTCTTCCACAACAATTTTATCGATCAAGTCCTCATCCATATCTTGGATGACATTATGTGTATGTTGGGGAAAAAGGAATACACTGAGCTGGCATTACATATGGCCAAAGGATATGTCCATAATCCCTATCTTGCATTGAATGTAGCCGTTAGTCGTGGCTAAGAATGGTCGTCCTAAGAGGACATAGATCGAATTTTTGACTAGGTTTGAAAATTCCATATCTAATAAAATGAAATCAACAGGATAGTAGAACTCTTCCACTTTGACCAATATATCTACTACTACACCTCGGGGCCTGTTTATTGATTGGTCTGAAAAACACAAGGTGACCGGGGGGTGTCAGCTCTCCTAAGTGAAATTGCTAGTACACTGAGTACTGAATAATGCTCACACTTGATCCTAAATCTAAAAGATTCCAGTGTGATTGCCTATCACACACGAGATGGTTAGTGTTCCAGGGTCTTTTAGTTTAGGAGGGAGGTGACCTTGTATCATTGAGCTCATGTGCTCATCCAGCTTCACTTGGCCATGCATATGCACCTTCGACTTTTGCTTTAGCCTATACAAGTCCTTGAGGACTTTTGTAACACCCCAAACCCCACATGGGGGCCGGGGTGCTACTTTAGTAACGTCTATGTACCCGATACCATATTCATTCTATATATGCAGCGGAAATAAATAATACATTCTCCAAAATCCATTACCTGATTTCTAAAGTACCTTTATGAACAAAGTTCTCCAAATATCCATATTACATTCAAAAAATAAGAAAGAATGCTCACTTAATCCATATGACCATGTTACATATCCAGGGCTCCAAACAAAACTTTAAATACATAAGAGTTCTTATAGACACTCACACAAAAAGAACTAGCTATCACCTCGCCTTAGAGTTGATTATGCTCGATCTTGATATGGTCCTAAAAAATGATAAATTGCATATTGGCATGAGACACTACTTAGTAAGATGAATTAAATTAACATCAGGATATGGCTAGCATGAATTTTAGTAAACATATATATATAATACCCAAATTGTTATATCAGATAATCATAGCATTTGTATATCATACTCACACCTACCCAGTTAAAAATACACTTCCATGATACCATTGGTAAATCAATTCAATAAATATCACCTTTCACATAAATTAACATATACATACATAAAAATACACCCCAGGTCCAACGACATGTTTAACTCCCATTACGGGTTCTACAGCCCGGAGACTGGAATTAGCCTAGGTGATCGGCCTAAAACTAACTCAACATAATCATCTGCAAGTGCGTTTGCAGGCATCTGTAACCTCATTGCAAGTCCGATTGCATTACATAACTCCACCCTTACATAGGTCAATTAACTACTGAGACCACCCTACACTTCCACTACAGTGTGGGCGCACATGGCCAAATATTCCCCTAGCTACGGTACCGTGCTCACAATACAACAGGTCCTCATGGTTTTTAAAACCAAATCATGCAATTTTAAATAATAAAATAGTAGTACAAATATATGTTTCAAAATCCAACATAAATCTGTCATATCAATCTTAGCTCTTAGCAGCCAATAAAGAACCCGGCTCTTAGCTGTCATATAAAAACATAACACTTAGCCGTCATATAAAAATCTAGTATTTTACACAAGCAATTCCAATATATTTCATAAATAGTTCCAGTATTTCACCCCATTTCCATATCTGGTTACTACAATAAACCATACCAATTATTTTCCTGCCACACAACTTCCATATTTGAACATAGCCTAATAAACAATTAAGAAACATAGTATTTTAAATCCATATGATAAAAAAAGCTTTCCACCGTTCGTATTGTTCTAAATACCATACCATATATCCTATATTTGTAAAAATCCATTTTGAATGGTCTGTTTTCGAAATAATCTTGGAAATCAAGTATACATACATACATACATACATACATATATATACACACACACACACACACACACACACACACACACACACACACACACACATATATATATATATAAAGCAGTTTAATTGGTTCAACTTTAATAAAAACCTGACATAATGTAATCACCTTACCTGTTTACGTAGATATTTCCTGTGAAGTCCCTAAACCAAACCCACAGTGCCACAGAGCTAAAAAACCCTCAAACCACATTTTTCCCAGTTCCATCAGCTCAACCCCAAAATTATAATTTCGTTAGTATTCCCAATAACTATTTTAGCATTTCTCAAGCCTATAAACTCCAAATAAATAATTAAATTCCCAAAAATAGAAAATTTTCTTAATTCCCTAAACCTTACCCTAGCTTTAGAGTGGTGTTTAGGAAACCCAAATTGAAAATGCACTCCAATTAAAATGACAATGATTGAGGCTAGGACTCCGTGGTGGTGTCTGATCGTCAATTTCACTGAAAATTTAAGGAAAAACTGAGGAAAATGAAAAGGGTTTACCTTACCCCAAGAGTGGTGCCTATGTCACTCCTTCGACAAATCCACTCCAATAGGAATGTCGATGGTGGAGAATGAAACCTAGTGGTATCTTTCGTTTTTCGATCGGTGCCCATTTGGCCAACGAAATCGGGGAGAGACAAAGTGAAAATGGAGGAAAGAGAAAGAAGCTGACGACTGTAAGGAAGGAGCTCTCTGTAGCTTCATTCAATTTCAATCCTACAGGAAGCTTACATGTTAAGCTTCTATATATATATATATATACTTTTATCCTTATATATATGTATATGTGTATATATACCTTATTATATTATTTATTTAATTAATTCAGTTTAATAATATTTAATTAATTAATAATTAATAATATTTTTTTTTTACACTTCCATGCATATAATTTTTTGGGGCATTACATTCTCCCCTCCTTATAAAAATTTTGTCAAATTTGCTATCTATCTCGTGTATCAACCTCTAACTTTCGTCGGCGAGTATCTGCATAGCTTTTCTACCTACTTTGTGCTGCTTTAATCCTTTTCCTGATAAGCTCGACCTTTGCAGAGGTTTGCTGAATTAGTTTTGGCCCCAAAATCTGCCGCTCGCCTACCTCATCCCAGTATAACGGAGATCGGCACCGAAGATCATACAAAGCCTTATATGGTGTCATCTCAATATTGGTCTGATAACTATTATTATACGCAAACTCAACGAATGGTAGATACCAAATCCAACTATCCCTAAATCCAATACACATGCCTACAACATATCCTCGCGAATCTAAATGGTCTTCTCGGACTGCCCATCCGTTTGCTGGTGTAACGCGGTACTAAAAGTGAGTTGAGATCCCAAGGCATCCTGCAAACTCTTCTTGAACTGAGAGGTGAACCATGGATCTAGATCTAAAACAATAGAAATCGGGATGCCATAAAGTCGTACAATCTCCTACACATAAAGCTCTGCCATCCTATTTATAGAATAACTAACTCTACTTCATGTTTATTTCCTTCTGGGTGACAAAGTATTTAAGGCTCTTGTGATCAATAAAGATCTCGCACTTTTCATCGTATAAATGGTGCCTCCAGATCATTAATGCAAAAACTACAGCTGCCAGCTCCAAGTCGTGTGTCTGATAATTCTTCTCGTACTCCTTGAGTTGGCGAGAAGCGTACACAATAACCTTTCCTTACTGCATCAATACACACCCGAGTCCCTTCTAAGACGTGTCACTATAGATCACAAATCCACCATCTTTTAATGGAATGGTCAACACTAAGGAGGTGACTAGTCATTGCTTTAATTCCTGAAAACTTTGCTCATATTCACTAGTCCACTCAAACTTCTTGTTCTTTCTCAAAAAGTTATATTAGAGGACCTGATAGCCTCGAAAACGCCTCAATGAGCCGGCGATAGTATCATGTCATACCCAAGAAAATTCTAAGTTCATGCACATTCTTTGGTCTTGCCCAATCAATTACCACCTCCACCTTGCTCGAGTCCATTAAAATTCCCTCCCTGGACACTACATGTCCTAGAAATACAACTTGTTCTAGCCAGAACTTGCATTTCTTAAATTTAGCAAGTAACTTTCCTTCTCTAAGCACCTGAAGCACTATCCTCATATGTTCCTCGTGTTCTTCTAGGCTCTTTGAATACACCAGTATATTGTTAATAAACACTACCACGAACTAGTCCAAATATTGGTGGAAGACCTTGTTCATCAGATCCATGAACACTATAGGATCATTTGTCAATCCAAACGACATAACCAGGAATTCATAATGGTCATACCGAATCCTGAATGTTGTCTTTGGAACATCTTCTACCCTTACTATCACTTGATGATTCCTATACTGCATATCAATCTTAAAGAAAACCTGTATGCCCTTTAGCTAGTCAAACAAATCATCAATATGGGCTTGTTCGTTACTATCATCTTATTAATTTCAATGTAGTCGATGCACATCCTCATCGACTCATCTTTCTTCTTTAGAAACAACACCGGTGCTCCCCAGGGTGATACGCTCGGTCTGATAAATCCCTTGTCAAGTAGTTCTTGTAACTGCTCCTTTAGCTCCTTTAATTCATATGGAGCCATTCTATATGGAGCCTTAGAAATTGGGGTTGTCCCTAGATTTAATTTAATGGCAAACTCCACCTCGCAACTAGGAGGCAATCCTAGTAAGTCCTCTGGAAAAACATCTGAGAACTCCCTTATCACTGAGATATCCTCCAGCTTAAGTCCCTCCTTTAGTGCTTCTTTTACAAGTGCAAGGTACCACTAATTACACTTAAGAAGTAACCTCCTTGCCTGAATTGCTGAAAGAATATGTGGTGCAAAGCACACACATGACCCGACGAATTTAAACTTTTGCTCCCCCGGAGGTCTAAACACTACCTTTTTCCTGTGGCAATCGATACTTGCATAGCTGGATACTAGCCAGTCCATCCCTAAAATGACATCAAACCCATGCATGTCAAAAAAACTTAAACTAGTAGGCAGCCTTCTTTCCTGAATCTCCACTGGGTGATCCCTGATCAACTCGTTACACACTACTACCAACCTTGTTAGTGTGACCACTGCTAACTTGGCATCTAACGGCTGTGTTTCTATCTCGCACAGTTTAGTACATCCTTAAGACACAAAAGAGTGTGTCACACCTAAATCAAAGAGCACAACAACTTTATTTGAAAGCATACAAATGTTACTTGTAACCACATCTCCTATGTGCTCGGCGTCACTTAAAGTTATATAATACACCCGTGACTGGGTCGTGCCTCCCTTATAGTTCCCACGCAGTGCCTAATTACCTCCTTGAGGCTGATGAGGTGCAGCTGCATTGGCTGCTGTTCCCCGGTAATCACGAGCGGTGTGGCCTGCATTGCTACACCTAAAGTAGACATTCCTCTTCCTTTAGAACTCTCACAGATGCCTTTTTTCGCAAGTAGGGCAAATAGGGTGTAACGGGGTACCCTGAAATGCCCTACAACTCATCTCCCGTCTCTGGCCTCCATTGTTTCCATACCTCTTCTAAGGACCCTACTGTGCATCTATATGTGAACTAGAAGGCAAAGGCCTCTTTTTTGGGTTTGCTACCCTCTCATCCTCCTCAATACTGGCCTCAACTGCCATGGCCTTGTCCACTAACTCTAAACAAATCATAACCATCAATGCCACCACCTATGCACATATTCCCTGCCTCAAACCCTTTTCAAACTTTTGAGTCTTCTTTGGCTTGTCCGGGATCATATATGGAAAGAAGTCGGATAGCTTCACAAACTTAGCCGCGTACTACTGTACGGTCAAGTGTCTCTGTGTCATATTTAGAAACTCTTCCGCCTTAACCTCTCGAGCGGTAGTAGGGAAGTATTTTTCAAAGAAAACCTCAATAAAATGGCTCCAAGTGATAGCCGTAGGTCCTGGCCGCTGTTCTTCCACTAGCTTTGCCGATCTCCACCACCTCTTTACTTCCCTTATCAATTTATAAGTAGTATAAGTAGCATATCATACCTTCTATTCCTCCGTACACTACAGCACATCCAGCAATTCCTCTATCTCCTGAACCTAATCTTCAGCTGCGATTAGGTTCACTCCTCCAGCAAATGTCGGCGGACTCACCTGGGTAAACTACTGAAAAGTGTAGCCTCGATCAACAGCCGTTTGATCTTGCTCAGTAGAGTCCCTTTGGTTTTACTTTCTAGCTTGCCGAGCTATACATCGCAGCACTGTCGAGGCATCCACATCTTCCTCCCTAGAAGTATCCACGTGATTGTCCCCTCTGGCTATGATGTCCTTCTCCCTAGAATTCATCCTAAATGTAGGATAGAAATCGACTTAGAAATTCCACATTTATCATGGTTGATGCAAATAAGGAATGAAGAAATAATATAACATATGCATTTGTGGTTAAAAAGAATCATTTACACAACTCTACCACAAAACCGTCAAGGTATCAGCCTCTAATCGTAATCTCCGGGACTAAACACCTACTCACCCAACCTAACATTCCTACTTAAGTTTCCAAGTTCCAATCTCTCAACCCAAAATGAAACCATCGATGGATTTACCATTGGTTTTCCTAAAATCATCATTCCAGGAAAAACACAAAAGACCGTTAAAGGATCACCGTCTCTAAGCTTCCAGACCAAGACTTTCCTAGCCTGCCCACTTTTATCCTTATCTTATCTCAACTATACTCTGGTAATCATCCTTTATCAAAGTCTACAAAACCTAGCAAATTTAGGCTCTGATACCACCTATAATACCCCGACCCGCCATGTGGGGCCCAGGGTGCTACTTTAGTAACGTTTGTGTACCTGATACCATATTCATTCTATAAATGCAGCGGAAATAAATAATACATTCTCCAAAATCCATTACCAGAGTTCTAAATTACGCTTATAAACAAAGGTCTCCAAATATCCATATTACATTCCAAACAAAAGAAAGAAAGCTAACCTAATCCATACGACCATGCTACATATCCAAGGCTCCAAACAAAACTTTAAATACATCAGAGTTCTTATAGACACTCACACAAAAAGAACTAGCTATCACCCTGCCCTGGAGCTAATTAAGCTCAATCTCGATATGGTCCTGAAAAATGATAAATTGCATATTGGGGTGAGACACTTCTCAATAAGAGGGATTAAATTAACATCAGGGTGTGGCTAGCATGAACTTTAGAAAACATATATATATTACCCAAATTGTTATATCAGATAATCATAGCATTTGTATATCATACTCACACCTACCCAGTTAAAAATACACTTCCATGATACCATCGGTAAATCAATTTAATAAATATCACCTTTCACACAAATTAACATATATATATACACACACACATAAAAATACTCCCTGAGTCCAATGACATGTTTAACCCCCATAACGGGTTGTACGGCCGGGAGGCTGGAATTAGCCTGGATGATCAGCCCAAAACTAATTCAACATAATCATATACAAGTGCGTTTGCAAGCATCTATAACCCCACTATAGGTCCGATTGCCTTATATAACTTCACCCTTACTTAGGTCAATTGACTACTGAGACCACCCTACACTTCTACTACAGTGTGGGTGCATATGGCAAAATATTCCCCTAGCTACGACACTGTGCTCACAATACAATAGATCCTCGTGGTTTTTAAAACCATATCATGCAATTTTAAATAATAAAATAGTAGTATAAATATATGTTTCAAAATCCAGTATAAATCCGTCGTATCAATCCTGACTCTTAGCCACCAATAAAGACCTCGGATCTTAGCCATCATATAAAAACCCAGTATTTTACACAAGCAGTTCCAGTATTTCACAACCATTTCCATATTCGGTTACTACAATAAACCAAACCAATTATTCACCTACCACACAATTTCCATATTTGAACATTGCCCGATAAAAATTTAAGAAACATAGTATTTTAAATCCATATGATAAAACAAGCTTGCCACCGTTCGTATTATTCAAAATACTGTACCATATATCCTATATTTGCAAAAATCCATTTTGAATGGTCTGTTTTCGAAATAATCTTGGAAATCAAGTACATATATAACAGTTTAATCGGTTCAACTTTAATAAAAACCTGACATAATGTAATCCCCTTACCTATTTACTGAGATATTTCCTGTGAAGACCCTAAACCAAACCCACGGTGCCACGGAGCTCAAAAACCCTAAAACCACATTTTCCCTGTTCCATCAAATCAACCCCAAAATTATAATTTCCTTAATATTCTTTAATAACTATTTTAACATTTCCTAAGCCTATAAATTCCAAATAAATAATTAAATTCCCAAAAATAGCAAATTTGTTTAATTCCCTAAAGCTTACCCTAGCATTGGAGTGGTGCCTAGAAAACCCAAATTGAAATTCCACTCCTATTAAAATGACGACAATCGAGGCTAGGAACCCGTGGTGGTGTTCAATTGAAAATTTTGCTAAAGATTTAAGGAAAAAATGAGGAAAGGAAAAGGGTTTACCTTACCCCAGGAGTGGTGCCTACGTCGCACCTACAACAAAACCACTCCAGTAAGAATGTCGGTGGCGAATGGTACCCAGTGGTATCTTCTGTTTTTCAATCGACGCCCGTTTGGTTGACGAAATTGAGGAGAGAGAGAAAAAGAAGAAGGAGGAGAGAGAAAGAAGCGGACGACCATGAGGAAGGAGCTCTCTCTAGCTTCTTTCAATTTCAATCCTAAAGGGAGCTTACAAGTTAAACTTCTATATATACATACATATACTTTTATCCTAATATATATGTGTATATATACCTTGTTATATTATTTATTTATTTATTTATTTCAGTTTAATAATATTTAATCAATTAATAATTAATATTTAATAATAACTTTTTTTTACACTTCCATGCATAAAATTTTCTGGGGCATTACAACTTTGGCATGCACAGGTGTTCGCTTAATATTTAAGAGAGGCTTGTTGACTTTAACTTGTCTAAATGTATCCAAGATGGACTCATTGGTAGTCTCCTCCTTAGTTGACGGAGGTGTATGAAGAGCAACAGGGTACGATGCTCGGGAGACATGAAATGACCTATGAGGGGCATAGTGTGGCTTGGTTCCTCCAATAGTGGATGAGGAAATCTCAGGATTCTTCACTAAACTAGAGGAGGAAGTGGCACAAGTTTCAACATTGGGTTCTTCTTTATTCTCTTCCTCATTCTCACCCTTGCTCTGCTACTCATCTACCCTATTGTCTACCATCCCACCACTCTGAAGAATGGTCACTTCCCAGGCATGCTTATAAAATGACGACAGACCAGCGTTCGATTCACATTCTATCCCGTATTGCCTCTTAGAGTTCACTAAAGGCTAACTCGACAACTTTCCCTCATCTCTTCGACTTAAGGATGTAGCTAGTTCCCCTATGGTGACCTCCATCTTTTCTATCAATTAGGAGTGAGAGTGAAAGAGCTACCAATCTACTTGACGATCTGCCTCAATGCCCTTAAGGGCTTTCAACACCGTCTCTTGAAAGGTATCATATTTGGGCTAAGAAGGAGATGGTTATGGAAATAATGAAGGTCGAGGGGAAGAATCAAGATGGTTTGGAAGTTTTGATATGAGCTAGGAGGTGGAGCATTAGGAGCTTATTGATGTCTTTGAGATTAAAATCCTAGAGCTTATGGTCTCGAGGAGAAGTTAGGATGCTGTCTCCACCCAAAATTGTACGTGTTAGAGTAGGGGTCTTTTGATGGTTTATTGCACCAATTATAGGTAGATTTAACCTCTTCTTGCACATGCTCAGGCTGGGATGGCACGTGTGGGCAATTGTAGCAAGTATGTGAAGGATTAGAATAGATGGAACACACCTCTGCATACGCTACTAGTTGTGGTTGCTATCCTAAGGACAAGAACCGATCTAGCTTTGAATGATTGTGTGCAGTGTGGGGGTAAGGTCATGGCCAATGGCCAACTCATAAAATCCTCTAGATTTGGAAGTGGAAGATTCAAAGGGTCTACAAGTAGTAATAGTATGCTGTTAAGAATTCTTAACAAGGTTCTTAAGAGAACCTAGGTCTCATTCTCGTGTTTAGTGAGGAAAGTACCCCCACAAGATGCATCTACCATTTACCTATCTTGTTCAGCCAACCCTTTATTAAAGGTCTAAGCCAATTGCTACTTAGGTACCTGATGGTATGGGCATTTACGTAGTAGGTCCCTAAAGTGCTCCCAGGTCTTAAAGAATGGTTCCCCATCCAACTGGGAGAAACTAGTGATTGCCCTTCCTAGCTGGTTAGTCTTCCCAATTGGGAAGTACTTCTTTAAGAACTCGTGCTGCATTATGGTCCAGGTGGTCATTGAGTTTGGCTCTAAGGACATCAGCCAATATTTGGCCTTAACCTTCAGAGAGAATGAGAAAAGCCTTAAGTGAAGGGCATCATCATAAAAATTATGGATGCGAATGGTGGAACAAATTTCAAGAAATTCATCTAGATACTGATACGGATTTTTAGAAGAATTCCCATAGAAGGTGGGTAGCATCGAGATGATGGAATTATTAATCTCGAGTTGTGTCACCTAGACATCCAAGAATCGGATGCATGACAGCGAAGTGTATGTGTTAGGCACAAAGGTAGTCCCTAAGAGGCCAAAGTGGTTGCTCTCCCACCACAGGTAGACAGGGAGTTTGGGGTTCCGTGATTTGGTCAACATGAACTAGTGGACGTTCGACTATAACTTTAAGATCAGATGACTTGGCATACTAAAGATTCGAGGTGGGTTTCCTAAGGGACTTACAAGATTGCTCAATCTCGGGGTCCATCGAAACTAGCTCGGGATCCAAAGAATGCAAACACAGCATACACAATTTAAGCACATAGAATAAAAATTTAGTATATAAAAAAATTAAAAAATAAAAAAAAACAAATAAAAACAAGGCAATAATATGTTAAACTAGAAATTGGCTAATAACTGTAACCTAGTCCCCAGCAACGGCGCCAAAAATTGGTAGGCTCGCTAAGGGTTGGGTCCTTAATTACCAAAAATAATATTTATATAGGAGCCTTAATTACCAAAAATAATATTTATATAACCTAACTAATCCCAAGTTTTGTAGAAAGTGGAGAAGTTGGGTATCGATCCACGAGGACTAAAGTGTAGTTATCAACCGTTTCCAATCAAGTTTATTATAGATTTGTGTAAAAAGAGAGTGTAAAGGTGGGGTTTTTCTAACAATCTAATGAAATCATGTAAAATCTATATTATCTCTACTCTTACAAAGTAGTGCTCAATTGATAAATTAGGCTTAAGATGTCATGTGCATAAACTTGATTCGGTCAGCTATCCATATTAGGCTAAATGGTGAGAGGAACCATTCGAAGGCATAGGGTAGCAAAGGTACACATATATCTTATTGAATCGGTCGTAGTGCTATCCTATCTCTAAAACTTCTTCACGACCAAAGCAATAAAGGAAAACGGTAAAGGAAAGCAATAAATAAAATCAATTAAATCAAAGCATGTAAAGATGAAAGCAGTAAAGATGGCTTCGTATTGCAAAAAAAATCATTTGTCACTGACAATCATTCATACAATAGAGAACCAAAACAATTGAAAGAAAAAAAAATCTAATCTAGTTTGGCTCTCAATGGCGTTTTAGGTTTGTCATCAACCCAAAATCATCCAAAGAGGAACCCAAAGAACATGTTCGTAGCCATTATTTATACCCATTAGGGTTTACAAGGTTTGAATTTCAAAATAGGAAAGTCCTACTAAAATCTCGTGCAGAAGATCACCGTTGTCGACCAAGTCGCACCCATGCTTTCCCTTGGTCACACTTGGTCGAGACTCGCGGGAAATTAGGGATTTGAATCTTTAGCATCATCAACTTCATCGCACCTTAGGTTCTTGCTGGTCAAACTGATGGTCAAGACTTGCAGGATCTTGAACTTCAAGAAATCTCAGGAACTCGACATAGTGGCCCTTCAAGTTCTCTTGGTCGACCACTTCATTGATACTCTCGGTATTTCTGGGCTCAGTAATCTTTAGTATCTTGACTTGGTCACCCTTAAGGGTCACATGGTCGAACACTTGGTCACACCTTGTAACAATTCTTCTTTGGTCTGAACCTTGGAGTTTTTGATTGGTGACTTGGTTGCCCCTTGTGTGTTGACTTTTTGAGTCTAATCCCTATTTTGATGCGGATGAAGCACATGTATCTTATGTGTGTATTTAGTACTTGAATAGATTATAATTCAACACAAACATAAGAGGACTAAAATGGAAGCCATAAGGAACTTAAAGAGCTCATACTCCTGGCATATTCAATGGGGAAAATGAAGAGCAAAAGAAGAAGACATATTTTTTCTTATTTATAATCCATTTATTTTATGGTCCGTAATAATGCATTTCATGCATGATATGATTGAATGCTCAAATGACCATATACTAACTGTAGGGAATAAAATAACCATAAACAAACCTTAGGAGACCCAACCTTTCATGAAAAACCATTTTATAAAATGTTAAAATCATACAAGGCTTTTCCAAAATCAAATAAGGGCTAAAAACTAAAAATCTCAAGGTGCTCAGTCAACCAACCTATGACTGTCTTATTTTGCTCAGTCGATCGACCGTATTTTGAACTACATCTTCCTAAGTCGACTAACGGTATATAATATCTGAGTTTACTAATTGGTCAGTCAACTGGCACTTTGCTCGGTCGATCCAAGGTAATCACTTGGCCTTATTTCAATGCTCATCCAATCGGCGAAATGAGCACATTTTGTGCTTAGCCGACTGAGCGTTGGTGCTCAGTCAGTCGTCCAAGAACGACAGCTAGCCGAATATCGAATGAGTGGAAATTGCCTTTGCTTAGCCAACTGGCAATGTTCTCTGTCAACCTAATCTCGTGAGTTTGGGCAAATTTCCAACACAAAATGTCATTAATTTTTTTAATTAAATATTTTTAAAATGACAAGCGTGTCCCTCAATGGTTAGATTTTCCAAAAATCTATATATAGCCCTACATTATCTTAATTAGTAACTTTGATTAGCCAAAAATTCTCTCAAATCTTTTTGAACTAATTTTTTTAACCAAAGTTCCCCCACAACATTTTTTTTGCAAAATTTTCTTTTGGGGTGAATTTTTTTTGTTTTTTTATACTCTCTCCTACTCTCTTTCTTTTCATTCCTTAGGAAAATACTTTTGAAAGAGAGAATTTGTTTTGTTTGGGCATTTATTTCTTCTACATAAAAAGTAGTTACCCTCACCTAAGCTTTTAATTTTGAAAATCATTTTGAGAGTAATCTTTAAGTTTCTCCCATATTATTTTCTTTATAAATATCTTCAGGAAACTTTTTGTTGCATGTGAATCTTGTACATCCATTGAAAGATTCATAATCTCTTATTCTTTATTACAAAAATCATTTTTGAACACAAACCCTTGCTTCCCTTGAACTATAATTTTTTAATAACATTTTTTGAGAAGATTATTTGAGGGTTTAAGATCTTTGAAGTTTTCATTGCAAACTCCATTTTTAATCAAAGATCATATATTTGCAAAAATATTTTTGATGAGCAAACACCCCAAGTTCTCCTTATTTTTATTGAAAAATAGTTTTGGAGAAATATTTATTTGGATTTTAAATCTTTGAAGTGCTTATCATATATATCATTTTCAAAGATTGCAAATTTATTTTGAGAAAAACACCCTTACTCTCTTGAGGTTATTTCATATCATGCGTGAGTGCATTTTAGGGCTTCAACGTGTACATCCTTGCTTTGTTTTTAAGAAGCATTTGTTATGTATAAAAATATTTTTTATGTATAGGTTCAGCTCAGCCCATGAATTGAGCTAGGGGGTCTCTGCCCCATAAGGGAGACTGGTTTGGTTCAGCTCAAAAATTGAACTAGGGAGTCTCCACCCCATGAGGGAGACCAGTTGGGCTCAGCCTAGTAATTGAGCTGGGGTATTCCTAGCCTCGTAAGGAGAGGCTGTATTGGTCGTGGCTCAACCCCATAATTTGAGCTAGGGAGGCTCCACCCTGTAAGGAGTTGTAAATAGCTTTTGTTTCACCTGATTAAGTGAGCAGGTTAGTAGAATCCTTGGCGGTTATGCCTAAGGCGAGGACGTAGGTAGTATTGGCCGAACCTCAATAACAAATCATGTGTGTCTCTCTCTGTCTCCTTTATTTTTTCATGTTATTTTTTATATGTGTATGCTTGTTTATTTATTGTTATAACTATTTGCATACACAAATTTAATTTAAATGAGATATACTGCACACGTGTATGTTTGCATTCAGTGGCTAATCATTTTACATACACACTTCAAAGTTTAAATGGGATATGATGTGGTATTTCTATGCTAATGTCAAATGTGTTGAGAATGTCCTATTTTCTTTAAATATAAGCATACATGATTATTCGGGGGATTTGAGACTGCTTAGAATGACCCTAAGTTGAGTAATATGGGTTGAGGTTTAAAACTGAATACACCTAACCTATGAAGAAATTTTTAATATCCAATTCACACCCCCCCCCCCTCTCTTGGGATCTCACCATAACTCTCAATTGGTATTAGAGCCCGGTTATTTGCATAAAGATTGCAAAGGCTCGTTTTCGGTGTATCCCTATTTTGAGAGTCAATCCTTTGCGAATCCTCCACTGCTTCTTTTGTATAGATTTGGAAAGTGATTGTTAAAGAAAATTTATATCCCATTGAAAATGTTTCTAAAATGCATAGTTGTCCCAAACCTAAAAATGATTTGAATGAGCATGACATAGTTTTAATGCATATCATTTGAGTGTCATACATATGTTTATTTTTTATTTTTATTATTATTTCCTTTTATTTTTTATTTTTGTCTTTAGTAACTAGTGTTTTCTTTTAAAAGATCATGTTTAGTATTAGTACTAAGGATTTTGGGAACCATAAGAAGTGTGGAGAAATCGAGAGAGAGGAAGATGCTACTTTGAGCTAAAACGATTAAGAGGGAATAAAATGTATTGGTATATCTCTACCTCCTTCTATTTTATTGGTTAATTCATGTCGTGATTCATGATGCATATACTGTGTTAATTTTTTGTATGAATCATGATAAAACTTTTTTATAATTGCACGATATCTTATGAGGTTCATTTCAAAGAAAGTTTTTTAACACTTATAAGACTTTAGGAATTGTTATAAATGGGGTTATAATGCGTTAAAAATGTTTAAACAGTGTCTTGTGGTTAAAATTCAAATCTTTGTATACACTGCTGTTATACTAAAGACATTAGAGAAGCATGCCAATATGAATATATATGTTACAAGTTCCAATCTATTTACTTAATGTATACATATTATTATGATTGGTTTTTATACAAAAATATTGGCCTAGCATGCTCAATAAAATCCCCTTCATATGGACAAAGGAGCTTTATTAGTAGAATACTTTTTAATGCTATATTTGCTTTAGTACGAATATATTGAATATAGCATATCTTTGTCCATCACAGGGAATTAATATTTAGGGAATCAATGTTATACTACAAATCATATAACTCTAAACTCATAATAGAGCTTAAATGTTTAATCATCTTTAAATACATCCAAGATCTTACCCCCAAAATAAATTTTTAGATCTAATCTAAGAAAGCTAATTGTGTCTTATTGAAAACTAAAATTCTAGTGGCTTGAAGAACTGAGTTTTGCCATTCATATGCAAAATAGGCTTATTTCAAAGCCAAGATCGAATAAATTGAAAAAATAGAGTATTTGACTAAATTGTATGGGATAAAAAGATGAAGAAGATAATTATGCATAGGGTGCAAAATTAAGGGGGAGCAACAAAAATTAAAATTCATCTGATAAACCTTTTATGGCAATGTGCTTATTTTCAAAACACCATTTTATTATGGTTATATATGCCTTTATGTTATCTGCACTAAATGCCACCATCCATTCTTTGTTTAAATTTTGATCATATTAGATGGATGGACTATATCTTTGAAATGATCTACATTTGTGCTAAATGCTACTATCCATTGATTGATAAATGCTAAATTATTTGATGGACAGTTTAATAATTGAATTAAAATGGATTGTATAGTATTTTGAATTGAACGCTCACTATCTATAATGTATTGAATAATTAAATTTCTTTGATGGATGGTTTATACTTTGTATGAACTGTTGATTGAACTAATGTATTGCATGCTTTATCTGGAATGTTGACTGCATGGCTGATGCAGTATTGTGAATTGCATGCTGGTAGTTGATTTTAGGAGTGCGTGCTATTTGTATGGAATGCCATCTGCAAGGCTATTGCAGAATTTTGTGAATTGCATGCTGATAGTAAACTAGGTTGTTGTATGCTTAAAATGAAATATATGCTAAAAACAATCAGGTTTCAGGAACATGGTAAAATGGGAAAATATTCAATTTACAGATGGTATGTTGCTGAAATTTTTTTAGAATTTTCCTAAAAATTATCAAAATTTATAAACCATCTACTAGAACAATTATGATAAAATGCAAGCTGGGTGAACCTTAGGAATATCTTTATAGAAAATGTATGCAAGACAGTTAAATAGGCATGTACATGTTGTATCCTATATGCTATGTAGTAAACTTAAAAACATGTATAATCAAATTTCTTTGAATTTTCCTAGGATGCCCTTCATTGCATACACATCCTCTAACTTCTGAAGAATCTAGTTCATGGACACTATTTGGTCCAAATCTTTGGGCTATGTACTTTCATGTAGGACCTAAATGGTAAAGTATCATCCTTGAAATTAAACGTCACATTTTTTTATGATGGTCCATATGGCTAGAACAAATGCATGACTTAGGGGGAGTTTTCATCTTGCACACACTCATTGATTATTTTGAATTGTTTCATCCTCATATTGAACCCCTACTACATAACCCTTGAGTATAGCCTTGATTGGCTATTGTGTATTCAAATGAAATGCAATATGTCATGCATATATGCTAAATGTCTAATATTTGCTGCATACTAAAATCTTTTGAAGGATGAATATATGTTGAATAATCTCAAATCAACATCATCCTTAAACCAAAATGCAAGTATGTTTGCATGCAAATATACAGGGGAGCATAAGCCCCATCCTTAAGAAAAGGATTATAATCTCCTGCCCCATGGACTCACATTGTTATCATTTCTATCTTTTGAGTCCTCTAGAAATTCATAAACATCATATCCTACGCCTATTGAATCAATATTTGATATGGATTGTTCTTAGGGCATATGAATACCTTGCACATGACTTAATATTAGATTTCTGGTGCATGTGTGTTCTAGGAATGGATTTACTGGTGAAATTCAAATTGTTTAACATATATCTAGTAAAATCTGTTAAGAATAAAAAGTAGTTAATAGAATCTAAGCACATATTCAAATTGCTAGGGGGAGCATCTAAATTTTAAATTCTCTCTTGCTGTGCTCACCCACATGATTAGCTTAGATCAGAAATTTTCTGTGGCTTGTGCTTAAATGAGATGATTTTATTGAAAATATTAATTTAAAATATGTTGCTTGGCAATAAAAGTTTTCAAAATTTGAAATATGATCATGTATTTAAATTGTTCAATCTTTAGGATCTATATGGTTGTGTTTACTGGTTATATTATGGATTGCTCTTAAATGCCAAACCAGAAAAAAAAGTTTGTTTGAGCTTTGTATTAAATTTTCTTTTTCAACAAGCACAATCCCCAGTATTTATTGATAATCGTAAAGGGATATATATACATAATTTAAAAGCAAGAACTAAACTTATATAGAATATATTTTATCTCTCGATTATGTGCTTAAATGCTTTCATGACTTGTGCTATCTCTGTGCTAAAATTTTATATCATGAAGTTTCAAATTTTTTTAAGGGTGTTGCATAACTAGTTCATTGATTTCTTTAATGACCAGTTATATTGTTTTGTGTGAATAAATGAAAAAAAGGGAGATAATCTTTTGAGTAAAATAAAAATTTAAAAATGTTTCAAAAAGGGGAGTTCTCTAAAGTTAAGATTTCTTTTAAATAATCAAATTGCTTTACGCTTAGCTTAGCCCTTTTGTTGATGCCAAAAGGGGGAGAGTTTTTGTTGAGCAAAATGCATGAGTGTCTATGTCTTAATGCTAAAATTAAATGCTTAATTTACTTGAAATGTCTTCTTTAGTAAATATGCTTGAGCTACACTATTTATCTTTAAAATTATGCATATTGTGAGGGGGAGCCTTTTCAAGCTGAACCCATCTTGCTTTATGTGTTTGTCATCATTAAAAAGGTTGAGACTGTTGAATTTTTGAGTCTGATCCTTGTTTTGAGGCTGACAAAACACATATATCTTATGTGTGTATTTAGTGCTTGAACAAGTTATAATTCAACACACGTATAAGGGGACTAAAATGGAAGCCAAAAGGAACTTAAAGAGCACATACCCCTGGCATATTCCTTGGGGAAAATGAAGAGAAAAAGAGGAAGACAAGTTTATTCTTATTTGTAATGCATTTAGTTTTTGGTCTGTAATAATGCATCTCATGCGTGATATGATTAAATGCTCAAATGACCATAGACTGACTGTAGGGAATCAAATGACAATAAACAGACCTTAGGGGACCAACCTTTCATGAAAAACCATTTTCTAAAATGTTAAAATCATACAAGGGTTTTTCAAAATCAAATGAGGGCTTAAAACTAAAAATCTCAAGGTGCTTAGTCGATCAACCTATGACTATCTATTTTAGCTCAGTCAATCGACCAAAACAAAGGCTAGAAAAATATTTTTTATAACTCAATCGACCGACCATCTTTTGAACTACATCTTCCTAAGTCAACCGACGGTCTACAATATCTGAGCTTACTTTTTGGCCAGTCGATTGACACTTTGCTTAGTAGACCCAAGGTTTTCATTTTGCCTTATTTCAGCGCTCAGCCAACTGATGAAATGAGCACATTTCGAGCTCAACCGACCAACCGTTGGTGCTCAGCCGACCATCCAAGAACGACAGTCAACCAAATATCGAACGATTGGAAATCTCCTTTGCTCAGCCGACTGACAATGTTCTCAGTCAACCGAACCTCTCAATTTTGGGCAAAGTTACGGCACTAAACGTCATTAATTTTTTCAATTAAACATTTCTACAATGATGAGTGTGTCCCTCAACGGTCAGATTTTTGAAAAAGTAGTTACTCTCACTGAAAACGTTTAATTTCGAAATTCATTTTGAGAGTAATCTTTGAGTTTCTCCCATATTATTTTCTTTATAAATATCTTTGGGAAACTCTTTGTTGCATGTGAATCTTGTACATCCATTGCAAGATTCATAAGCTCATATTGTTTATTGCAAAAATCATTTTTGAGCATAAAACTTTTCTTCCCTTGAACTATAATTTTTTAATAACATTTTTTGGGAAGATTATTTGATGGTTTAAGATCTTTGAAGTTTTCATTGCAAGCTCCATTTTTAATCAAAGATCATATATTTTCAAAAATATTTTTGATGAACAAACACCCTAGGTTCTCCTATTTTTTATTGAAAAATATGAAACCTAAGGTGTAGTCCCAAGAGGGGGGTGAATTGGGTCCTTTAAAAATTCCTTAGATCTTTTTTGTTCCTTTTTACAATCTTTTAACGCTTTCTTGTATTCTTGTTAACCAAGCAATCCGCACAAACTCCTATTTCCTCAAACTAATCCATAATCAATCAATCAACTATTCAAGTGAAACAACCATACACCAAGAAATCAATTCGGAATATTTAGCAACCCTGTATATGAATGTGAAGTTCCTATAGTTAGCTTTTGAATTTGAATATTAAAATGACATCCAAGAACCTTTTTAATATCATAATTTAAATAAACCTTCAGCTAATAGGTTTTGGGATGTTAACCAATCAACGTACTTCCTTTCGGTTTTCGCAAAAGATCGATTAACCAACGTACTCCCTTTCGGTTTTCGCAAGCCTAAAAACAAATTAGGCTTTAAGTTTACTTAATTTCCAATATGCGTTACTTTATGATTAAAAATATTAAAACATCCACGCAGGTTATATTGTTGCTAAAATGTAAAAGAGAGTAAGGGAAAGAGAGTGACACCACCACTTTTACGAGGTTCGGCTTACCCCAGCCTACGTCCTCGCCTTAAGTCAACCACCTAAGGAATTCACTATACCTTGTTCCTTCCGGGTGGTACAAAAACCTTACAACAATTGCTCTCTTTTTTAGGAAGAGAAACCTTTCCAAGCAACAACTTGTGCTTGGTCCAACGATTCAATAAACCTTTGAACCGTCAAAGATCAAAATGAAAGAAACAGATCTGCGTACAAAAACACTCTCACAATTTAGAGTAGGTTGTACAAATTAAATTCTAAATCGTACTTCAAAACCCAAAGCTAAATAGAAAATGTCAAGTTTTAAAGGTTTAAAAGCCACCAATGGTTCTTAAAAAAATTTTGAATGCAACTCAAAACCAATCTCTTGTTTGTCAATCGACCAATATTGTATAGTTTTTCTTCAGTAAAATGATGTGATTACACAAAAAAATTTAGGAGAAGTTTAGTCTAGGGATCGTATATAACTTCGGCATATTGCTCATTTGATCTTTTTGCTACTTTTGCTTGTGTATTTTTTCATTGCTTAAGGAGGTATTTATAGACTTTGTTAAAGAAAACTTTCCTCATTTAATATGAAACATTTAGATAACTTTTTAAAAAGTATTAAATTATAGAATTAATTTTGAAAATCTTCCATTTAGGTAAATTTTTTAAAAAAATGTTAAATTATAGAATTAATTTTGAAAATCCTCCATTTAGGTAACTTTTCAAAAAAAAAATATTAAATTATTAAATTAATTTTGAAAATTTTCCCACAAATTTGAATTTTCAAGATTTTTAAATTTGACAATCTTCTCATAAGTCAAAAATTCTCAATTTTAACAATCTCCATGCAAGTTTAAAATTCAAAGATTCTTAATTTTAATAATTTTCCTGAAAGTCAAAAATTCTCAATTTTGACAATCTTCCCACAAGTAAAAAATTCTCAATTTTTACAATCTTTAAAACTCTAGTTTACTTGAAAAACTTAATTGGAACATTTTAAAAACATTTTAAAGAGTTTTTCACCTAATGATCTCTAGGTCTTTGATTCTAAAGGAGCTTCACATATCTAAATAGCAATGACTTTGAAAGAATTACAACAATCCTTCTAATCATGGTCTCTTTAATCACCAAGTCCTTCAGCCTCCTTCAGCCTCTTGAGATTCACTTTTGACTTTAAGATTTACTTGGCTTTTAACCTCTTTTGTCGTTCATTGCTTCAATATTCTGAGGAGCTTCCACTATATTGACATTGATCTTCAGTTTATCAACCGTGAGTGTCCTTTTGCCTAGATCTGAAATCAAATCACTCAACACCACATGTTAAAGAATCCTTCATTTTGTTATCATCAAAATAAGATTGAAAAGCTCAGTTAGGCCAACAATCTCCCCCTTTTCGATGATAACAAATGAGAAGCAAAAAATATGAATAAGGGTCAAAAAAATATCCCCCTTACAACTAGCATTATTCTATTCCCCCTTACAATAAGCATTATTTTAATAATTTGTAGATTTAATACCAATCATGCTCATTGCTCAATTTTTCATTCTTATCATGTTCAACATGCTCAAAAATGATTTTTCACTATCATGCTCAACATGCTCAAAATTCAATATCATGCTCTCAATCATACCAAAGTTTTTGCTCAAATATACTACTCCCCCTTTTTACATCAATCAAAAAGGGTAAACATTCAAATGAACATATGATCACACACTTCTCAATCATGCCAAAATTCAATATCATTTTTCATATTGGGCATTCTTATTTCATAAGTGTTGTGACATCTTTGAATTTTCAATCATGCATATGGTGTCCAACATTCATATTTGTGAAAAAAGACTTTAAAAAAATTATATTTGTCATGCATAATGCATCATTCAAATACCAAGATCATGACAATATTACCAATGCTCATAATTATGTTGTATTGCTTAAAAATCATATGATATATTCATGGATACCAATATACATCTTAGATATTCATGTTGAAGTTTTATCATGCACTTCTCATTGATGCCAATTTTTCATTTATTCATGTGATCATAAGCATACATGGTCAAGACATTTCAAAAATCATGTTTCATACTTAATAACTTTATGCACAAATTTTAAAAATACCAATTTCAAGATACCAATTTTTCAAACATCCACATGTAGCATACTACATATCACATATCATGAGCCTATTTTTCAAGCAACAAGGAAAGCAATACAAGCTAAGTGTTGTATTATACAACACATCAAAGCACACGCCAAAAAAAAACTTAGATCACACAAAGAGACAAACCCTAAGTCAATTAACTAATACTTTTAAGTTTTACAAACAAGTCTAGGGTTGCTCTATCAGTCAATAGGCTAATCTCAGTGTCAGTTGGCTAACTACTCTCGGGTTCAAGGCAATTTACCTCAATCAGTTGGCTAATCTCAGGGTCAGTTGGCTGACTGGCCTATGTTCCAAAAGAAAAACACTTCAGTTAGTTTGCTGACCTTAGAGTTAGTTGGCTAATTGTAGATTTTTCTTTAAGCCTTGTCCTTTTAGTTTGTTTCTTTACTATGTAGTAGACCAAGCTCTCTTCTAATGGTTATAAATCTATCTTCTGAGAGTGATTTAGTAAAGATATTAGCCCATTAATCATTTGCATTGATGAATTCTATAATGATGTCTTCTTTTTTAACATGATCTTTTAGGAAGTGGTGTCTTATGTCAATGTGCTTTGTTCTTGAGTGTGAAATAGGATTTTTAGATATGTTAATCGCACTCATATTATCACACTTAATTGGTACAGTTGTGTATTTCAAATTGAAATCTCTTAATTATTGTTTCATGTAAAGAGTTTGTGCACAACAACTACCAGTTCGTACATATTCAGCCTCAGCAGTTGACAAAGCCACGAAATTTTGTTTCTTAGAAAACCAAAAAACTAAAGATCTTCCTAAGAAGTGGCATGTGTCATTTGTGCTTTTTCTATCCATCTTACAACTGGCATAGTCCGCATCTGAATAACTGATCATTTCAAAACCGGTGTCTTTAAGGTACCATAGTCTTAAGTCCATAATGCCTATTAAGTATCTTAGGATTCTTTTAACAGCTATTTGGCGTGATTTCTTAGGTGCTGATTGAAAACGTGCACAAATACACACACTAAACATTATATCGAGTTTACTGGCTATTAGATATAATAGACTTCCAATCATACCTTTATAGTGCTTTGTGTCTACGGATTTTCCCTTTTCATCTTTGTCTAGGCTAATGGTGGTACTCATAGGTGTGCCTATGAGTTTATTATTTTCCATACCGAATTTTTGTATCATTTCTTTTATGTATTTGTATTGACTTATAAAATTCCCATTTTTTGCTTGTTTAATTTGCAATCCAAGAAAATAGTTTAATTCCCCCATCATGCTCATTTCAAATTCTTCTAGCATACATATTGCAAATTCTGTAAATAGATGTTCATTTGTAGTGCCAAATATTATATCATCTATATAGATTTGAACTAAAAGTATGTCATCTTCTTTATTTTTAATGAACAAGGTACTATCAATTTTTCCTCTTGAAAATTCAATCTCAATTAGAAATCCACTAAGTCTTTCATACCAAGCCCTACGGGCCTGTTTTAGTCCATACAAAGCCTTAGTTAGTCTAAATGCATGGTTAGGATTTTCAATATCCTCAAAACCAAGGGGTTGTTCAACATATACCTCTTCATTAATATATCCATTCAAGAATGCACTTTTGACATCCATTTGGTATAACTTGAATTCTTTGTACTAAGCATAGGCTAACAATATTCTAATAACTTCCATTCTAGCTACGGGGGCAAAGGTTTCATCATAGTCTATTCCTTCTTTTTGATTGTACCTCTTTTCTACAAATCTAGCTTTGTTTCTAGTGAGTATACCATTTTCATCCTTTTTATTTCTATATACCCATTTAGTTCCTATGATCGAATGATTTTTCGGTTTGGGTACTAATTTCCATACTTGGCTTCTTTCAAATTGGTTTAATTCTTCTTGCATTGCAACTATCCAAGATTCATCCTTAAGGGCTTCTTCAACATCTTTAGGTTCATTTTGGGATAGGAATGCATAATGATTGCAAAGGTTCTTTAGTGAAGATCTAGTAGTCACACCTCTAGAAGGTTCACCTATAATATGTTCTTGAGGGTGATCTTTCTTATACTTCCATTTTCTTGGTAATTCCATATTTTCTATGAGTTCATCTTTTGAATTTTCTTCGTTTATTTCCTTTTCTTCCTTGATTTCTATCTCATCCTCCTTTTTGAACATAACATCTTTTTCTTCGTTTTTGACTTCTCTTGAAAAAGGGTTAGATTCATCAAAGTCTGCATGAATTGATTCAACTATGGTGAGTGTTCTTTTGTTGTAGACTCTATAGGCTTTACTATTTGTAAAGTATCCTATGAAAATTCCTTCATCCGATTTAGCATCAAATTTTCCTAAGTTGTCTTTGTTATTTAGGACGAAACATTTACATCCAAAGACATGAAAGTAATTTATGTTAGGCCTTCTTCCTTTCCACAATTCATAGGGTGTCTTGTTTAGGTTTGATCTAATGGAAACCCTATTTATTATATAGCTAGTTGTATTTACAGCTTCGGCCTAAAAATATTTGGGTAGGTCATTTTCATTAAGCATAGTCCTTGCCATTTTTTGGAGGGTTCTATTTTTCCTTTCCACAACTCCATTTTGTTGTGGGGTTCTAGGTGCTGAAAAGTTGTGATTTATGTCAAGTTCACTACAAAATTTTTCAACATCTTGATTCTTAAATTCTCTTCCTTAGTCACTTCTAATATTTGAGACATTATACCCTTTCTCATTTTGAAGCTTCTTACATAAAGTGATTAATAAGTTGCAAGCTTCTTCTTTGTTAGCTAGGAACAACACCCATGTATCTCTTGAGTAATCATCAATGATTACGAAGGCGTATTTTTTTCCTCCTAAACTTTGGGTTCTAGTAAGACCAAACAAGTATAGGTGTATGAGTTCTAGGGGTCTACTAGTTGATATATGTTTCTTCTTTTTGAAGCTTTTCTTGATTTGTTTTCCTAATTGACAAGCATCACACACTTTATCTTTGACAAATTTGGTGTTAGGCAAGTCTTTAACTAAATTCTTTTTAGAGAGCTTGGATATAAGATCCATGCTTACATGTCCTAACCTCCTATGCCAAAGCCAACTATTCTCGCTCATGGCTGCTAAGCAAGTTATGTCTTGAGAGATCAAGCTATCAAGGTGTCGCGACGTCCCGGAGCGCGGGTGCCCCGGGGTGGCGATGTAAAAATCAATTTTAATTTTCAAGGAAAAACAAGGAATGTCAGAGTCGCCACTAACCTTTTAGTGTGGTTAGAACACATGATTACTACCTCGTTAAGAGTAGAATAGGTCTATGTTACCAGAGTTGGGATTGGAAGTTTGGTTACACGAGAGGAAGGTACGAGCACCCCCTACGAGCCCATTCTTACGAACGGTACCTAATTAATTTGGAATTATCCCTAAGTTAATCTAAAAAGTCTTTAAAAGTACTTCTCTAGTGAATTCACTAATACACGTGCAAAATGAATAAATAAATAATACAAAAATATACGTAATATATAAATATTTATATATTCCCCTAGAACTAAAGGTACGTAAAGCCCAAAAGCTCATACCCTAGCATTAAAGTCATAGGGATAAAAAATCAAGAAAATAGTTAAGAAAATATGCTCCCAAATTTTGGAAATCTATAGGTTTTTCTTATAGGAAAACACTAATATGGGAGGTTCTAATATATAGTAATAGGGTAATAAGCAACACATACCTATTAAAATATTACGAATGTCAAAATAAGTAATAAAATACCATAATACTATAAAACTAAATACTAGATATAACCTATAATATAATAAGCATAATGTTAGCTTTGGTGCAATCCCAAGAGGGGGGGTGAATTGGGTATTTAAAAATTATCATCTAGGTTAAACCAGATAAGCAGTATTACTTAACCTAGGGTCTGTCTATGCAAATGTAAATCTAATCATTTACAATATAACATACACGTGCAGTAAGTAAATTGCGGAAATGTAAAGAACACGCACGATATGTTATCGGGGTTCGGCCAACTGTGCCTACGTCCCTGCCTCTAGCTCGCAAGTAAGAGGATTCTACCAACAGCTCACTTAAGGGTGGAGCGGCACCGTTTACAAACAGGTCAAATTAACACAGGGCTGACCTCAACCTTAACCAGGTCAATTAGCGGGGCTGACCTCAACCTACACGCCTTAACAGGACGACGCACCTAGCTTTCCTAACCGGGTCTAAGCCAATCCGGGACTATTCCAGGGCTAGTCTCCCTCTTCAGGCCCGTGCCTGGAAATACAACCAAAGTGTATAAAATTTGTACACGGAAATATGCTTCTAGAAAAGCAGATGTGTGCACCAATACAGCTCAATCAATAAAGCAAGCACGAATGATATGTAGATATGCTCAGTGCTCTAATGTGTGCTAAACACTCAATCAAGTATGATAATCAATCAAGATCTAGAGTGTGTATCTAAGCAAGATTTGAAACTCAATATTCGAATATCACAAAATCATATTAGGGTTTCAAATATGCTAAGCAAGATAGATCAAACAAACTCAATATGATATTTCAATTTCTAAAGAACAATGGAGTTGTTTGAAAGATTAGCTTTTCACAAAAGGATTTTGCACACAAAATCTAGGTTTAGGTATCTTGCAACAACAATGCAAGAACCACAACCCTCAATGTCTTCCCACACAAGATTTATCAAATGAAATCCGTGGAAGAACTTTAGGCTATACTCTCAAATAAAATCAATCAACCTTTATACCAAAAGAGAGTATTAGCTAGAAAGATTACGCACAACAGCCTTATAGAAATACTCACAATGCTTAGAGAAATAAAGATTGAAGAGCATGTGAGTGTTTGCAAGAAGTTTTTGGCTAATATAGGGTTTTAAGAGTTGAGAGAGTTTTGCCCTAATCAAGTTTGCTAACCCTTGCTAATAATGATAAATGAATGGGTATATATAGGCAAGGAGGTATTTTTGACCGTTGGGGACCTATTGGGCATTATTAGGAAAGTTTTAAATCATTTTAAAATAATTAACCCTGTTTAAAAAATATTAAGTGTGGTAAAAAAATCAGGGCAACCCGAGAGGACTGGTCGACCAAAAATGTTTCGGTCGACCAGGACTCAATTGGCTCGGTCGACCAGGGGACTTTTGAACTGAAAGGCTCGGTCGACCGGAGAGGGCGATTTGCCAATTTTCCGAGTTTCGGTCGACTAGGGCATTTTGAACTACCTGGTTCGGTCGACCAGACCGCTGAAAATTCACCCGAGGACCTTCCGGTCGACCAGGTAGTTGTAGTATAAAAGCTCTCGGTCGACCGAATGGTCAAATGTTGACTCAGGAGGGTTTCGGTCGACCAGGGCATTTTGAACTATAAGTTTCGGTCGACCAAGTGGTCAAAATTTGACCCAGGGAGGTTTCGGTCGACCAGGGCTTCTTGAACTACATGTTTCGGTCGACCAGGGAGACTTTCGGTCGACCGTGGTGAAGGCTCGGTCGACCGGGAGGTCAAAAAGTTGACTCCCACGTGGTTCGGTCGACCGGGGTCAAATGAACTGAAAGGGCTCGGTCGACCGGCCCCCTACTTTTCTGCACAGACACTATTCAGTGTTTTGGCCATAACTTTTACTATACAACTCCAAATTGGATTTTCTTGATACCAATAGAAAGGTAAGAAAAAATTCCACAACTATCATGTTGAACACATTTTAAGATAATGACTTTTGTATTGAGAAAAATGTCCATCAATGAGACGGAAGAAACATGAAAGGAGTTTTTCTCTTACGGACACGTTTCAGTGTTTTGGCCATAACTTTTTCTATGTAACTCCAATTTGGACGTTCTTGATATCAAACTCAAGCTATGGTAAAATGCCACAATTTTCATTTTGAACATGATTTGATGTGACATCCAATTGAGTAAGAAAATTGTTCATTTCTAACATTTGGTCGACTAGCCGGTTGACCGACCCCTTTGAAAATTTTAGTTTTTGCCTTCTTTTAACTTTAAAACCATTTAAAAACCTTTGTATAAGTTAGGCATTTTATGACAAAAGTTTTTCATGTTATTTGGAGGTCCTATGGTCAATCTAAGGTCAGTTTGAGCATACCTACCTATCATGCATGATGCAAATTATTACAAGCCATATGAGTGCACAGTCCATAATAAAATTACATCCCAGAATGAAGAAACTGAAAAATAAATACAAATGTAGCACAAGATTCTTCATTTATCGGCACGAACACCGCACGCCATCATAATAAGTCTTTTAGTCCCGAAGCGCGCACAAGGTGATCCTGCATACAATTCTCAGTACAACCATTAGTACCAAGAGTATTTGTCATAATCAAAACTGGGTGTGACCAATCAAGTCAACACATAACAATAAAGTATATAACCACAACAACACCATAATACAAAATACTAGATATAACATATAATACACTAAGCCTAAAGTATATAACTACAATAATACCATAATACTAAATACTAGATACAACCTATATTATAATAAGCATAATAATAAAGCATATAACCACAATAACACCATAATACTAAATACATAGATATAGCATAAAATACCCTAAGCATAAAGTATATAACTACAATAATACCATAATACTAAATACTAGATATAACCTATACTATAATAAGCACAATAATAAAGCATATAACCACAATAACACCATAATATTAAACATTAGATATAGCATATAATATACTAAGCATAAAGTATATAACTACAATAATACCATAATACTAAATACTAGATATAACCTATACTATAATAAGCACAATAATAAAGTATATAACCACAATAACACCATAATATTAAATACTAGATATAACATATAATATACTAAGCATAAAGTATTTAACTACAATAATAATAAAGAGGATGAACATGAATATTAATTACAAGAACAAATATCATAAATAAAAACAATAAAAATTTAAATATGAACAAAAATCCTACATCCACGAAGAATAAATCAATTAGTATTTAATATGCAAAAACAAAAACAATAAAAATTTAAATATGAAAAAAAAACCCTGCACTCAAGAAGAATAAATCAATTAGTATTTAATATGCATAAAAAAAACAATAAAAATTTAAATATGGATAAAAATCCTGCACCCAAGAAAAATAAATTAATTAGTATTTACACCAAATAAAAAGTTAAGCAACAATAAAACTCTTTTTTTTTTTAACATGAATATTAATAAAGAGGAAACCTACAACTCACACTTTTAATATAATAACAAAGAAAAATTCAAGTTTTACATGAGGGGTGTGTGTGTGTGTGTGTGTGTGTTGCTGTGTTTGTGTGCGTGTGTGCATGTATATACAGTAGAGGGACTTACCACAGGCCGTCGAAGTTGCAGAAGGTGGAAACTGGTTCGTGGCTGGCCAAAGCAGCTGTGAGATATGGGACTTACATGGATGTGTCTGGAACAGGGAAGCATGGAGTGGTGGTGGCTTGGCTGTGTTTGCTGCTACGGCTGGAACAGGGGATAGGGCGGTCTGGCCTAAGAAGATTAAGTCGCTGCTGTGGCCGAAAGCTGGAAGCTGGTGCAGTGGTTCTTGGGCATTGCTGCTCTGTTGTGGCTGGTCGGAGATTTCTCGACTGATTGACAGCTAGGGGTGGTGGTTGTTTGGAGGGTCTTCCTGGTGGCTGCTGGCGACGGTGGTGGCATAGATCAGGGGGCAACAACGACAGGGTTGCTGCTGCCGCTTCGAAGGTTGATTGCGGGTATTCTGGGAAGCTGGTATGGATGGAGGCTGGAGCAAGTGGCTGGTGTATGGCTAGTGTGTGCGGATGGAGGAGCTGTGGATCTGTTGCTGGTTTGGAAGCTGTGTGGTGGCTCGGCTGTTAAACAAATTAGCTACCAGCTGTGATTCAGTTAGATTTACAGCATATTATTGTAACTTAATTCAGTTTGTTATTCTTTTAGTTTGTTAGTTTTTTTTAAGATTCATATATATATATATATATATATATATATTCAGTTGCTGTAATCTTTTTTATTTGAAATGAGATTCAGAATTTTCTCTCTCGCTCAGCAGTTTCTTCACATTCAGAATCTCTCTTCCTCGTTCAAATATTTCTTCACATGGTATCAGTGCAATTAGAGAAATTCTTCTCTCATGGCTTCCTCTGCAACTCCTTCGGATACTTCTTGTTCTCCTGTCAACTCCATTGTTGATCCGAGCTCAAATCCTTATTACTTCCAAAGCAGTGATGGTCCAAACCTGCATCTGGTAAATAAGGTTCTTACTCGAGACAACTTTCAGATAAGGAGCATGTGTGTAACAATGGCACTGAGCGCCAAAAACAAGCTAGGATTCATTTATGGAACTCTGGAAGTTCCTCTCTCTTCTGATGTGAATTATGCCACCTGGAAACGAGGTAACGACACTGTGAAATCATGGATTCTCAATTTACTGTCTGACAATGTCTATTCCAATGTGATGTTCATCAAATCAGTAAGGGATATATGGATTGAACTTGAAGATCGATTCTCCTTGACTAATGGACCTAGGATCTTCTAGCTATAGCAATCCATTTCTAATTTGACACAAGGTCAGATGAATATTGTTGATTACTTCACACAATTAAAGTCTTTATGGGATGAACTGATGAGTTACAGGCTAATTCCTGAAACATCTCCTGCTTCTTTGAAAATCTTGGTTGATTATTAGAATCAAGATTATGTAATGAAATTCTTGATGTGCCTGAATGAGTCATATGGTCATCTTAAAAGCCAAATCCTTCTAAGCAATCCCTTACCTCCTATAAACAAGGTGTTTGCATTGCTTGTGCAAGAAGAGAGGCAAAGGGAGATTAGTTCAGTGATTATTACTGAACCAATTGCTATGCTAGGAAGAGCTACATGAAATCAAAGAAATAAACAGAGTTATGGCAAGAAAGACAGACCTGTGTGTTCTCACTGTGGACTTTTAGGACACATGGCTGAAAAATGCTACATATTACATGGGTATCCTCCAGGCTATAAGTCAAGGTACAAGTCCAATGCTCCTTCAGCAAAAGTAATCTTGACAACCAACATTGAGCAATCTAGTGAAGTGCAGCAACTTCCATTCACTCAAGAACAACTTAGGCAGATCATGGCAATCATGCATCCTTCACCTGAAATACAGCCACAGCCTTCAGTTGCTCAAGTTACTGGACCTTTCACCCACAGTACAAGATCTTTTTCTGAAGATCATCTCTTCTCTACAATGATAGGTATTCCTTCTTGTTCATCTGCTGTTTGCACTCAAGGCAGAAAGCAAATTAGTCTCACATGGATTATTGACACCAGAGCCACTGATCATATGGTAAATTATGTCCATTCTCTCACTACTATAACAACTTCCATCAACACATCTATGAAATTGCCTACTGGTGCTCTTGTTCCTATTACACACATTGGAACAATTCATTTAACCTCTAATTTGCTGCTCACTGATGTTCTTGTTGTCCCTTCTTTTGCTTATAATCTAATCTCAGCTAGTAAACTTCTTAAATCCATTTCTTGTTGTATCATTTTTCATGGCAAATATTGCTTCATACAGGACCTACAGAAATGGAGAATGATTGGATTGGGTGAAGAGAAGGCAGGTCTCTATCATCTCCTCAATAATCATTCAGCTATGTCAGTTTCCAATACAACTTTCAATAATAATAGCTTACTCACTGTACCTGCTTCATTCTCTACCAATATTTTTGATTTTGATGTCTGGCATTATAGATTAGGACATCCATCCAAGCCTATACTAGATTTGCTACATAAATTTGTCCCTGAAATAAAAGAATCAAATTCTGATCATTGTAATATATGTCTTCTTGCTAAACAGCAGAGGTTGTCATTTTCAAACAGCAATAATAAGTGTTCAATAGCTTTTCAACTTGTGCATTGTTATATTTGGGGACCTTTCTCTACTAAATCAATTGATGGTGCAAGGTATTTTCTGACCATTGTAGATGATCATACCCGATGCACTTGGTTATACTTAATGCAATCTAAGGCACAATCTAGTTATTACTTGCAGTCTTTTGTTACTTTTGTTGAAAATCAGTTTCATACTACTATACAAGCCATACGTACTGATAATGGTGCAGAGTTTCACATGCCTAATTTTTTTATTTCCAAAGGCATTGTTCATCAAAAATCTTGTGTCTATACACCACAGCATAATGGTGTTGTTGAACGAAAGCATCAACACATCCTTGTCGTTGCTAGATCTCTTCGTTTTCAGTCCAATTTACCTCTTCGTTTCTGGGGTGAGTGTGTTTTGACTTCGGTTTACCTCATTAACAGATTACCTACTCCAATTCTCAATAACAAATCTCCTTTTGAGATGTTGTTTCATAAAATTCCTTGTTACTCTCATCTTAAAGTTTTCGGTTGTCTTTTTTTTGCATCTACTGTTTCACATGGTAGGACCAAATTTGATCCTAGAGCAAAGTCTTGCATATTTGTTGGTTATCCTCATTCTGTAAAGGGCTATAAATTGTTTGATCCACACACTCAAAAAATATTCATATCTCGAGATGTTATGTTTCATGAGCATATTTTTCCTTTTCAGAAATTTTTACATAATAATTCCCCTGATATTCCTCATCCCATTCTATCAACCTCTATGTCTTTTCCATCTTCTTCCACTCCCATTGTCAGTCCAAATTCATTCACATCTGCTCCATCTTCCTACAATCCAAATATTACATCAGATCCAATTGAAGCTTCTATTGATTCTCCAACTGATTCCAATGTTTCTATTCCTTCTATTCCTTTGAGAAAATCTTCCAAACAAATTTGATCTCCTTCATACCTCCAGGATTATCACTGTTCTTTGCCTTCTCTGAAAAATCATCCCAGCCCTGCCACTGTTGCTGGTCCAGGTTGTCCTCGTGACATTCATCCTTACATATCCACTTCCAATCTTTCTCTTGCTCATCAAGCTTTTGTGTCCTTGGTTACCAATCTCATTGAACATCAATCTTATAAAAAGGCAGCTCTTCATCCTGAATAGAAAAAAGCAATGGCTGCTGAAATCAAGGCTCTAGAAGACAATCACACTTGGACTTTGACTGAATTGCCTCCTGGGAAAATTGCTATTGATAATAAATGGGTTTACAAAATTAAGTTCAACTCTGATGGCACTGTTGAAAGGCCCAAAGCTCGAATTGTGGCCAAAGGTTTCACACAGCAAGCAGGCTTGGATTACACAGAGACTTTTAGTCATGTTGCTAAGTTGGTCAGTGTTCGCTGCATTCTATCCATTGCTACTATCAAAGGCTAGCATCTCCATCAGTTAGATGTCAATAATGCTTTTCTTCATGGAGATCTTCATGAAGAAGTTTATATGCGTGTGCCTCCTGGATTTGATAGCAAGGGGGAGAATATTGTATGCAAGCTAAACAGTCTCTTTATGGGCTCAAGCAAGCATCACAACAATGGTACTCCAAATTATGCGCTTCTTTGACAGAATTTGGTTACAAACAGTAACTTGCAAACTATTCCCTCTTCACTAAGGGTAATGGTGAGTCATACACTGCTCTCCTAGTATGTGTAGATGATGTGATTTTGGCGGGAAATGATTTACAGGAGTTTAAGGCTTTGACACACTTTCTACATGACAAATTTAAAATTAAGGATCTAGGAGAATTGAAGTACTTCGTGGGAATAGAATTAGCAAGGTCTAAAAGAGGCATTTCCATTTGTCAAAGGAAATATTCCTTGGACATTCTTAAAGATTCAGGTTATATAGGCTCTAAGGCAGTCAAATTCCCTATGAAGCAAAATGTGAAGTTGACTACAGAAAAAGGGGACTTACTTGAAAATCCCACTGCCTACAGAAGATTAATTGGGAGGACGTTGTATCTAACCATTACAAGGCCAAATTTATCTTATGCAGTTCAAGCTCTAAGTTAGTTCATAGACAAGCCAAGGGTACCTCACTTAACTGCAGCATATTGGGTGCTGAGATATATTAAAGCTACTCCTGGTCAAGGTCTATTTTTTTCAGCTTCTTCAAACTTGCAGTTGAAGGCCTTTTGTGATTCAGATTGGGCAAGTTGCATAGAAACTAGATGATTAGTCATGGGTTATTGTGTTTTCTTGGGAAATTCTTTAGTTTCATGGAAATCCAAGAAACAGAAGACAGTCTCTAGATCATCTGCAAAATCAGAATATAGATCCATGGCTACTACTGTCTTCGAAGTAACTTGGCTGATTTCATTACTTAAGGATTTAAAGATTGAACATACAAGGCCAGCCTTGGTTTTTTGTGACAATCAAGTAGCATTACATATAGCTACTAATCTGGTATTCCATGAGAGAACAAAACATATAGAAATAGATTGCCATATAGTTCGGGAAAAATTACAAGCTGGTGTTATCAAGACTTTGCAAGTTACTTCACAAAATCAGCTAGTGGACATCTTCAAAAAACCTTTTGGACTTCATTCTTTTGCTTCATTACTTTCCAAGATGGGTGTAATTGATGTTCATACTCAATCCCATCCATCTTGAGGGGGAGTGTTAGATTAGCTTCCAGCTATGATTTAGTTAGATTTACAGCATATTATTGTAACTTAATTCAGTTTGTTATTCTATTAGTTTGTTAGTTTTTTTTCAAATTCAGTTGCTGTAATCTTTTTTATCTGAAATGAGATTCAGAATTTTCTCTCTCGCTCAGCAGTTTCTTCACATTCAGAATCTCTCTTCCTCGTTCAGATGAGGCTGCTACTGCCGCTGCGAAGGTTGACTACGGGTGTTCTGGGAAGCTCGTATGGATGGAGGCTGGAGCAAGTGGCTAGTGTATGGCTGGTGTGTGCGAATGGAGGAGTTATGGATCTATTGCTAGTTTGGAAGCTGTGTGGTGGCTCGGCAATAGGAGAGTGGTGATGGGAGAGGGTGGCGGCGGTTGTGTGTGTCTCCGGGAAGAAGAAGAAGGCGCTCTTTCTTTTCTTTTTGCCATGCTCCACCGTGCCCCCCCCCCCCCCCGGCGGATGCTTGTGCGTATCACCCTTAAATAAAAAAAAAAAATTTGAAAACCCTAAAAATCCTTCCTTTTCTTGTTTTTTTTTTTTTTTGTTTTTTTATTTTTTTTACTCTTATGGTAATAATGAAAATAATAATAATAACAATAATAATACAAGGATAATAATAATAATAATAATAATAATAATAATAATAATAATAATAATAATAATAATAAAAGCAATAAGGTAATAATAATAATAATAATATATCAAAATAATAATAATAATAATAATAATAATAATAATAATAGAGTAATAATAATAATACTGCTAGTAATAAATAATAAAAATAATTATAAGAAAGTAATAATAAAATAAAGATAACAAAAATACTAATAATAATAATAATAATAAAAAGTGATAATAATAATGATGAAAATACTAATAATAATAATAATAATAATAGTAATAATAATAATAATAATAATAATAATAATAATAATAATAATAATAATAATAATAATAATAATTGGTTAGGGCAAAAATAGGGTGTCTACACAAGGTTTATACAATATACATTGTTCATTCTAAGTGCAGTGAATAATGTCTTTTGATCCTTAGAATCTTGAATTATGCATTTGTCTCTCTTAAACATTATTTCAAATCCTTTGTCGCTAAGTTGACTAATACTTAGTAAATTATGCTTTAGACCATCTACTAACAAGATATCATCATCTATAGTAAGTGACGAGTCTTTACCTATTTCACCAATTCCGATGATCTTGAATTTTGCATTGTCACCGAAGGTTACAAATCCTTCATCCTTTTAAGTGAGAGAGGTGAACTTAGATTTACCTCCCGTCATATGCCTTAAATAGCCATTATACAAGTACCATTTATCCTTATACAGAGTGGTCCTAAAGCAATACTACAAGAAAGGATTTAAGTTGTTACTTTTGGAACCCAAACCTTCTTATCTTTCTTTAAATTTTCCCTAGTTTTAGCATTTATCTTCCACTCATTCTTTACTTTAATATACTTTTGCTTAAGTGAACAATTAAACATTATGTGACCTTTCTTTTTGCACATGTAGCAAGTGGCGTGCTCATAAATATTCATTGATGAAGTGCTTGCATAATATTTAGATTGATTTACAAAATATCTGATAAACAAGTTTTTAGTGCTCTATAACCAATTCATTCTTTATTGTTTGTCCTCCTTTGTTGTCCTACCATCTTTTCGAAGTTATCTTTACCTTTGGTAAAGTTGTAGATGACTTTTTCTTTCTCTTGAATTTGGTTTTTGAGATCATTTATTTCTTGCACTTTTTTACTATCTTCATTTACTTGAGACTTAGCTAATTTTTGAGACAAGTTATCTACTTTCTTCTCAAGTTCTTCAATCTGTAAGTCTTTTTCTTCTTCAACATGTTTTGCGGATTCAAGTTGATTTCTAAATGCTTCGTTTTGTTGTTTCAAGCTTGTGTTTCTTTTTGAGACTTTGTTAAACTTGTTATGTAGAAAGAGTAATTCAGCTTGAAGTTCTTTGTAAAAGGGCATACTTTCACACGAATTACTACAAGATTCATTACACGAATCTTCAAAGAGAGAATAATAAGAGTTTACCTCTTCGTTATGCGCCGTGAAGCATATGTTTGCTACTTCTCGATCACTAAACTCAATTTCCAATTCACTCGAACTAGTGTCATCCCAAGTTGCCTTCATTACAAGCTTCTTTTTCTTCTTTTCCTTCTTGAGTTGTGGGCATTCCGGTTTGATGTGCCCGACCTTTTTACAATGATAGCAAGTGGGAGGATCATTTTTGTTTGTGTTTTCTTTTTTATTACTTTTTCCTTTTTTTAGCTTTTGATCCATTAAATTTTCTTGCAAATATTTTGTTTCTTCTTAAGGATTTTCCAAGTCTTTTAGTTATGAAAGCTATGTCCTGATCTTCTAATTCACTAGATTATTATCTTCCTCACTTGAATATTCTTTCAAAGCTTTTAGAGCTATAGACTTCTTATTTTTGTTTTCAGTGCTTCTTTCTTTCAACATCATTTCATAGGTAAGAAGAGATCCTATGAGTTCATCTAAGGAAGTTGTTTGAAGATTTCTCCCTTCCGTAATGGTTGTGGCTTTTAGTTCCCAAATAGATGGAAGTGCTTTTAGAATTTTTCGGATCATCTCATGGGTAGAATATTTTTTTCCTAAGGCACTTAGTGAGTTTATGATATGTGTGAACCTAGTGTACGTGCTTGTTATACTTTCATCAGAGTTCATTCTAAATGCTTCGTATTCATTGGTTAACATATCGATTCTACTTTCCCTAACATATATAGTGCCTTCATAGGTTACTTCCAATTTATCCTAAATCTCTTTGGCTATTTTACACGTCATTACTCTATTGAATTCATTTGCATTAAGTGCACAATATAAGGCATTTATTGCGCTTGAGTTAATTTGCAACATTTTGTAATCTGAGTCATTTGGTTCTTTATCTTTTTTAGGTACTTCTTTTCCATCAACTCGTTTAGTTGGGATTAAATTTCCATTTGTGACAACATTTCATGCCTCCAGTCCATTGTTTGAAGGTAGATTCTCATTCGTTGCTTCCAAAAGGTGTAATTTAATCCACAAAAAAATGGGTGGCCTAGTTCAAGATTGACCCTCACCAAAGGGAGCTACTCCTATTTGTACCATTTTGATCTTTATATAGCTACTTGTTAGGTTTTGCTATTTTTGAGCTCTAATACCAATTGAAACCTAAGGTGTAGTCCTAAGAGGGGGGTGAATTGTGTCTTTTAAAAATTCCTTAGATCCTTTTTGTTTCTTTTTACAATTTTTAAGGCTTTCTTGTATTCTTGTTAACTGGGCAATCCAAACAAACTCCTATTTCCTCTAATTAATTATCACAACAACCACAATCAATCAATCAACTATTCAAGTGAAACAACCATACACCAAGAAATCAATTTAGAATATTTAGCAACCGTGTATATGAATGTGAAGTTCCTATAGTTGGCTTTTGAATTTGAATATTAAAATGACATCCAAGCACCTTTTTAATATCAGAATTTAAATAAACCTTCAGCTAATAGGTTTTGGGATGTTAACCAATCAACGTACTTCCTTTCGGTTTTCGCAAAAGATCGATTAACCAACGTACTTCCTTTTGGTTTCCGCAATGGCCAAAAAGAAATTAGACTTTGGGTTTACTTAATTTCCAATATGCATTACTTTATGATTAAAAATATTAAAACATCTATGCAGGTTATATCATTGCTGAAATGTAAAAAAAAGTAAGGGAAAGATAGTGACACCTCCACTTTTACGAGGTTCAGCTTACTCCAGCCTACATCCTCATCTTAGGTCAACCACCTAAGGAACTCACTATACCTTGATCCTTCCGGGTGGAACAAAAACCTTACAACAATTACCCTCTTTTTTAGGAAAAAAAGCCTCTCCAAGCAACAACTTGTGCTTGGTCCAACAATCCAATAAACCTTTGAACCGTCAAAGATCAAGATGAAAGAAATAGATCCATGTACAAAAACACTCTCACAATTTAGAATAGGTTGTCCAAATGAAATTCTAAGTTGTACTTCAAAACCCAAAGCTAAATAGAAAATGTGAAGCTTTATAGGTTTAGAAGCCACCAATGGTTCTTAAAAAATTTTTGAATGCAACTCAGAACTAATCTTTTGTTTGTCAATCGACCAATATCGTATAGTTTTTCTCTAGTAAAATGATGCGAGCACACAAAAAATTTAGGAGAATTTTAGTCTAGGGATCGCATATAACTTCGGCGTATTGCTCGTTTGATCTTTTTGCTACTTTTGCTTGTGTATTTTTTCATTACTCAAGAAGGTATTTGTGGACTTTTTCAAAACAAAGAAGTTTCCTTATTTAATATGAAGCATTTAGGTAACTTTTCAAAAAGTATTAAATTATAGAATTAATTTTAAAAATCTTCCATTTAGGTAAATTTTTCAAAAAATATTAAATTATAGAATTAATTTTGAAAATCTTCCATTTAGGTAACTTTTCAAAAAACAATATTAAATTATAAAATTAATTTTGAAAATTTTCCCACAAGTTTGAATTTCCAAGATTTTTAATTTTGACAATCTTTCCGCAAGTTAAAAATTCTGAATTTTGACAATCTCCCCGCAAATTTGAAATTCAAAGATTCTTAATTTTGACAATCTTCGTGCAAGTCAAAAATTCTGAATTTTGACAATCTTCCCACAAGTCAAAAATTCTCAATTTTGACAATCTTTAAAACTCTAGTTTACTTGAAAACTTAATTGGAAAATTTTAAAAACATTTTTAAAAGTTTTTCAAATAATGATCTCTAGGTCATTGATTCTTAAGGAGTTTCACATATCTAAATAGCATTGGCTTTGAAGTACTTACAACAATCCTTTTAATCATGGTCTCCTTAATCACTAAGTCCTTCAGCCTCCTTCAGCCTCTCGAGGTTCACTTTTGACTTTAAGATTTGCTTGGCCTTTAACCTCTTCATTTTTCGTTCATTGTTTCAATATTCAGAGGAGCTTCCACTAAATTGACATTGATCTTCAGCTTATCAACCGTGAATGTCCTTTTACCTAGATATGAAATTAAATCACTCAACACCACATGTTAAAGCATCCTTCATTTTGTTATTATCAAAACAAGATTGAAAAGTCTTGTTAGGCAAACAAAATATTTTTGGAGAAATATTTATTTGGATTTAAATTTTTTGAAATGCTTATCATATATATCATTTTCAAACATTGCAAATTTATTTTGAGGAAAACACCCTTACTCTCTTGAGGTTATTTCATATCATACATGAGTGCATTTTAAAGCTTCAACGTGTACGTCCCTGCTTGTTTTTAACAAGCATTTGTTATGTACAAAAATGTTTTTTATGTACAGGTTCGGCTTAGCCCTCGAATTGAGCTGGGGAGTCTCCTTGCCCCATAAGGGAGACTGGTTTGGTTCAGCCCAAAAATTAAACTAGGGAGTCTTCGCCTCGTAAGGGAGACTAGTTGGGCTCAGCCTGGTAATTGAGTTGGGGTATTCCTCGCCTCGTAAGGAGAGGCTATATTGGTGATGGCTCAACCCCGTAATTTAAGCTGGGGAGGCTCTAGCCTTTAAGGAGTTGTAAACGGTTTCTTCTCTACCCGATTAAGTGAGCAAGTTAGTGGAATCCTTAGGGGGTATGCCCAAGTTGGGGAAGTAGGTAGTATTTGCTGAACCTCGATAACAAATTGTGTGTCTCTTTCCCAATCTCCTTTATTTTATTCACTTTAATTTCCATATATATATGCTTGTTTATTTATTGTTATAATTATTTGCATACATAAATTTAATTTAAATGAGATATGATGCACGCGTGTATGTTTGCATTCAGTGGCTAATCATTTTACATACACGCTTCAAAGTTTAAATGGGATATGATGTGATATTTGTATGCTAATGTCAAATGTGTTGAGAATGTCATATTTACTTTAAACATAAGCATACATGATTATTCGGGGGATTTGAGACTGCTTAGAATGACTTTAGGTTGAGTAATGCTAGTTAAGGTTTAAAACTGAATACACTTAACCTAGGAAGAAATTTTTAATACCCAATTCGCCCCCTCTCTTGGGATCTCACTATAACTCTCATTATGTTGCTGGTCGCACCACATAGTCGAATAGAATCTTCTCTCCTTTGATGTGTGTTAAGGCTCTAGAGCTTGGCTAAACATTGGATTTGAGCTCTAAGTATCCCAAGTACTCCTGTAGCTTCTCGTAATGCCTAACTCATTGGTTTTAACATGTATTTTCTAAAACACGAAAAAATCTTACATAACTCCGAACTATGTTAACAAAGGATTACATACAAGATAACCGAGGATAAACAAGGGTAACAGAGGGCCTAAAATTGTGCATTTTAGGGACTCATCAGTATCTAACTCCCCCTGAACCACATGTTTGCTACTACTGTAGTTTTCTAGCATTTGTTTCTCTTCCTTTATCTGAGTACGCTGCCCCATGACTTTCTCACCAAAAGTCATGTCTCCACGGATCACCCCCTTATTTGTCACAAGATCATCTAGCTTGAACCCACCTTTCTTTTACCCCAAAAAGATGTATTGTCTAGACATAACACCAAGCCTAGATCCAACATCACTAGAAACGTGCACTGTGGACATCCACTCATATTCAAGAAGTCTACCACAAAACCTGCCCACAATTCACTTGCAACTCTCCCATCTAGTGATACCTTTGGTGATCGATTAAATGAGAAGTGTATCATACTCACTGACTTCACAAAGAAGTTCCCCGCAAGCCTTGCCTATAACCTGCCCCACTCACAAAACTCCTTGAACAAAACCAACATACTCAGTCCCAATATTTGACTTAAGGATCTCTCTCCCGATTTGGCTTTCCACCTTAACCACAAGACAAACCTTGCAAACACCTCAAACTTGTGTCATATGAGATACACTAAGACCTTTCGTGATAAACCCACGAAAAACATATGTCTACACCATGATGTTATCCTCACTAGTCCCCAAACATCTGAATACATGTAGTCAACTATATGCCTTAACCACATATGCCATAGAATATCTTACTCAGATTCTACAGCTCCAACTCTACCTACAACTGTAATACCCTACAGTGCATAAATATTTCCCGCTAAATTTTCTCCTTTCATCACTATTGTGTTTCCTTCAAACACTTTCATTTCCCCACTTTCAAACTTGTAACTATATCCGTTATAAACTAAAGTGCCTAATGAAATTACATTTTTCCTTAGATATGGTACATTCCTTACATCACATAAGGTTCTCATAACACCATCATACATTTTGATTTTGAATTTTCCAATACCAATTATTTTGCATGAACTATCATTTCCCATAAAAACAATGAACCAGTATTAACTGAACTGTAGGTGTTAAACCATTTTCTATTTGCTTTCATCTGATAAAAGCAAATAAATATCTAGGATCCAAGAATCCATAAGGCACTCTGAACCCGATGAAACATAGAGCATATCACCATCACTGCTCCTTGAGTCTCCTTCCACTATGTTTGCAGATTTTAACGGACTCTGTAAATTTTTAGCATTCCCTTTCTTCCACTCTAGACATTTCGGTCTTATGTGCCCAATTTTACCACACTTAAAATACTTTATGTCCTTCCTCTTCTCGAACTGCAATTGAGATCCGCTCAGGGACTTACATCTTCCACGTTCTTGGTTACTCGTCACCACAAGCCCTTCACCTTGTGAAAATTCATCACTAGCTATTTTTCTTTGAGGAAAACCCATCAATGCACTTGTCACCTCTTCCAAATTTAGGCTTTCTTCGCCCTATGTAAGAGTTGTAACCAAGTTCTCATACGTATGAGACACTGGCAGGGAATTCAGTAGCATCAGCACCTCTTCCTCCTTGAACTTTACATCAACACCTATCCAATCACTCACAATCTGATTGAATGTGTTGATATGTTGGTTCAAATGTGAACCCTCAACCATTTTAAGCCAATACAGTCTTTGCTTGAGAAATAGTTTGTTTGATAAAGACTTAGACATATACTGACTTTCTAGTTTACGCCAAATTACTGTCAGAGAATCCTCATCCATGATGTGATACTAAACGCCATCAACCAAACATAGTCGGATGGTTGATACTGCCTTTGCCTCCATTTCATTCCAACTTTCTTCATCCATGCTTTCCGTTTAAATTCCATAAAGGGCCTTCACCATGCCTTGCTACACTAAGAGATCTTTCACCCTTCTCTACCACAAACTAAAATTCCCGGTTTCGTTAAACTTGATAATGTCAAATTTCGTAGATGAAGATCTAAAGGCCATTATACCAAAGCTTTGATAACAATTTGTTGTGAATAATTAATTGCACGGTGGAATAAATTTGTGCGTAGGATCAAACACACAATGCAGTAATCAATGATGAGTTTACAAAACAATCCATAACCACAGCAAGTATATAAAATCATTAATAACACAAGGAATTACGTGGTTCAGCAATGCCTACATCCACTGGAGCAAACGACAAAGATTCACTATCGTTTTTTCCAAATAACATGAACAATACATTAACCCTCTCAAACTTTTACAACCATCCTCTACAAATACATCTAATATGACATATAAATAGAGTTCCCAGAGGTTTTCCCTCCAAACCCCAACCATATTAACATCCCACTTTCAAAATTTGAAATTTGTGATGGGTGTCACGAGCCAAACCGTCAATGGTTTTAGATGAATGTAAATTGTCTGAGACACTACTCCAAACCATCAACGATTAGAGCCTTTCCGTCGACAGTTTCCCTTGTTACTGCTTGATTTCTTTCATGCTTTCTCTATGTGCATGCTTTTCACTCAGTATGTGTGCCACATTTCACAACAATTTTTAGATATATCTAATATTCCAAAACCAAATATTTCTAGAATACAAAAGGTTTTCAAAATCTAAAGCTTAAGAGTTAAATTTTCACAAGAAAATAATATCTTAGTAACCAAACAACCTCTCTCCCTAAAACTGCATATGCTAAACTTTCATAGTTTTTTCTTGATTTATCTTCTTCTTTTTTTAAATATTCAATAATACCTTTTTGCAGAAAATAATTTCGAGAATGACTATGACATAATCTCGTTACTTGGAATAGCAAAATTTAAACAAAATACCGCTATTTGGAGTAGCGAGATTTGTCACGTGTCAGTTCGGAAATTATTTTTTCTAAAAAAATATTATTTAATATATATTTTTTAAAAAATAATAAATGGGGAAAAAACTTTGTTCCGTGTGCTGTGGTGGTTTTTGGTTTGTTGGATGGGTCGTATTGTGTGGACAGCCCCAAAATGTGCATAGTTGGACGACCCGCGTGAGCCCTGATTTGTCAGCCTCTAATTGGACAATATCAGATGGCTGACAAGTAGCTCAGTCTCTTTTGACGATAGCAAATCCCAAGATGGTATTTAAAAATTTTTATAGAAATGATTACTAAATATATTTATATACATTATATTATTTTTATTGCTTATTAGTATCCGTGGTTGGATAGGTGCTAGCAAAAATAGTATGGTAGGAATATAATGGCTATACCTGTAGGCTGCTATGCATGCTCTGCAACCCTCTCCAGTTGTTTGAAATTATGACCTGTAGATCACATCCATTATATTAACTTGCACAATAAAAATGTAATTCACCTTTTAGTAATTCATTTCTTCAAGAAAAAAGTTTCTTTAAGAGGGAGGCTTAAGGGTGATTATCGCTTGAGACTAATTAAGAAAGAGGAAGAGCAGGTCATTTGTGACACGATTCCTTAGTCCCAATTTTAAGTTTTAGCTACTTTCAAAAATAAAAATAAAAAAATTAAACCTAATTTTGTTGATTTTAGCCTATTTTTTAAAAAATATCTTCACTCAAATCAATGCTTAAATTAGAAAGATCCGACACTTTCATTTATTAAGTCAAATGACAAAAATACTAATCATAGATAGTGCTGGATCTTGGGGATAATAATAATAATAATAATAATAATTTTACAAAAAATTCATTAATATTATACTGCTACCCCCTTATATTTTTGGATCCATTTAAATGTTTATTAAGATCAAGCAAGACAACAAAATTAAGAAGTGTATCCTCATTTCAAAATTGTTTCATGGACTATTCAAAATTGATCCATTTAAATCTTTTACTTTACAAGCCAAGAATTAATTAAAGTATTATACAATATATATCGGAAATATTTTTTTACCCTTTTTATAAAATATTAAAACTCAAATCCATCTCTAAATTCCAAAATTATGATTTATTTTAATTTCTCTTTTACCTAACTCCTAATCTTTCAATTTTTCTTTTTTAAAAGATTTCATAATGATAATGATAAATTACAATAAGACAAGTAAAAAGTAAATGCTTAATAAAAATAATTTAACAAAAACTATTGTTTAACAATTTTTTTTTCGAGGGGATTTTAGAAATTAGCTCAGCACTCATATGCTATATTTGTTAATATTTTTATTCAATATTTTTATCTAATTTCACATTTAATACATATATATTTTATTTTATTTTATAAAATTTTAATCTTGATTGTTTAAAGAAATTTTAATATTTCATCTTTAATATTTTGCAAGTACTATTCATGTGAAATTGACATGCACAACAGCTTGCAGGCATAGCCATTATATTCCTACCATACCATTTTTGCTAGCATATATCCAACTACGAATACAAATAAGCAATAAAAATAATATAATGTATATAAATATATTTAGTAATCATTTCTATAAAAAATTTTAAATCCCATCTTGGGATTTGCTGCCGTTCAAAAAGACTGAGCTGCCTGTCAGCCATTTGATATTGTCAAATCAGAAGCTGACAAATCAGGGTTCACGTGGGCCATCCAACTGTGCACATTTTGGGGCTGTCCACACAATACGATCCATCCAAGGAATCAAAAAACACCACAGCACATGGAACATAGTTTTTTTTCCCCATTTATCATTTTTTAAAATATATATATTAAATAATATTTTATTTTTGAAAAATAATTTCCAAATTGACACATGGCAAATCTCGCTACTACAAGTAGCGAAATTACGTTAGAGTCATTTCCGGAATTATTTTTCACAAAAAGGTATTTTTAAATATATATTTAAAAAAAAGATAAATCGAGAAAAAACTCTAAACTTTCATGTCTTTATATAAACTATTCTTGTAGAGCCCACATTGGAAGAATTGATGTTTCCTATGAGTGCTCCCCCACCCCTATGTATGTGTATGTGTGAATGAAGGTGCTAGTATTATAGTTGTTGCATCACTGTGCTCCATAGAAAACAATATTCCTCATTTTATTTTATTTTTTCCATTCATAAGGTTTCAAATCTCCAATTTCCAATTGTACACATATTTTCTAATTACTTTTTCAAATGCTTACCACTTTATGTGTGCATGCACGTGAATATTGAGGTTCTAATATCATAGTTTTCCATCTCCTTCTCTTATAGCAAAAAAATAAACAAATAAATAAATAATAATATCCCCCCTAAAAAAAATTTTCAAAATATCTCTTCATTTCTCAAAGAGTAAACTCTTACTCTCTAATTTTAATACATGAATTTCCTCCTCTTTCTTCTTTCCTAGTTTAAGCATATTTTAGTCCTTTCAATGCATAGTTCTACCTAAAAGTATCTATCGACTATATGGATGCATGGCATGTGCAATTTCTAACCCTTTTGTAACCTAAGAGACATTGTTCCGACAAACATTTATGTCCAGGCACATTGTTCCAATTAAAAAATAAGTTAATTTTTCATTGTCAACTTGTAAGATAGTGGGATCATTTTTGTCAAAAAAGCTAATAGGGGCATATCTTTCCAATATTCCAAAGCTATTCTCAACTGATGAAATCACGCAGTTGACATTCAAGTACTTCTCTTCCATCACATTTCATTTCCTTGAATAAGATGTGCTTAACTATCAAATAGAATATCTGACTCAGATTCTACAGCTCCAACTCTACCTACAACTGTAATACCCTGCACTACATAAATATTTCCTACTAAATTATCTCCTTTCATTACTATTGCGTCGCCTTCAAACACTTTCATTTCCCCACTTTTAGACTTGTAACTATATCCGTTACAATCTAAAGTGCCTAATGAAATTACATTTTTCCTTAGATATGGTACATTTCTTACATCACATAAGGTTCTCAAACAATCATCATACATTTGGATTTTGAATTTTCCAATACCAATTATTTTGCATGAACTATCATTTCCCATAAAAAAAAAAAATGAACCAGTATTAACTGAACTGTAGGTGTTGAACCATTTTCTATTTGCTTTCATTTAATAAAAGCATCTAATCTAGGATCCAAGAATTCATGAGGCACTCTGAACTTGATGAAACATATAGCATATCACCATCACTGCTCCTTAAGTCTCCTCCACTACGTTTGCAGATTTTAACGGACTCTGCTGATTTTCAGCATCCCCTTTCTTCCACTCTGGACATTTCGGTCTTATGTGCCCAATTTTACCACACTTAAAACACTTTATGTCCTTCCTCTTCTCGAACTACAACCAAGATTCGCTCTCGAACTTACATCTTCCACATTCTTGGTTACTCTTCACCACAAACCCTTCATCATGTGAAACTTCATCACTGGCTATTTTTCTTTGAGGAAAACCCAGCAATGCACTTGTCAACTCTTCCAAATTCAGGCTTTCTTCGCCCTATGTAATTGTTGTAACCAAGTTATCGTACGTATGAGACACTGGCAGGGAATTTAGTACCATCAGCGCCTCTTCCTCCTTGAACTTTACATCAACACCCATCAAATCACTCACAATCTGATTGAATGTGTTGATATGTCGGTTCAAATGTGAACCCTCCACCATTTTAAGCCAATACAGCCTTTGCTTGAGAAATAGTTTGTTTGATAAAGACTTAGACATATACCGACTTTCTAGTTTACGCCAAATAAGCTAATTAAAAATAAGCTAATTTTTCATTTCTACTTGCAAGATAGTGGGATCATTTTTGTCAAAAAAGCTAATAGGGGCATATCTTTCCAATATTCCAAAGCTATTCTCAAACTATTGATAAAATCACGTTGTTGACATTCAAGTACTTATCTCCCATCACATTTCATTTCCTTGAATAAGATGTGGTTAACTATCAAATAAAGTATGTAATGAAATATAAAAAATGAAATTTATTTTAGTAACAAGTTTGGTCCATGTGAAAGAAAACTAGATCTTTTGAACATTTGTTATTAAAAATTACTTTTCTTAAAAATAATGCTCTTGCATTGATACATATCTATACAATACAATAAAACAAACTGCATATTGTGCCTTTAAAATCCTTCAAAACTTGAGTTTAGTTTCTTGGAAACTCATTTTGTTACATTTTAACCTTAAATTTGTAACTAATTTATCTCTTGTTCTACAAAACTTAATCCCCTCTAACCTACTCTTACCTCCTATTTCATTCTCAAATCCCCACACATAACTAAATGCAAAATAAATACAATACCTATGTAGGCAATAAAAAAAAAGTTGGAAATGCCTAAAATTAATTTAATTAGTCAAAATAAACTTATTTAACTAATTATTATTTCATAAACCTAATTATAAAAGTTTACTAGACCTTATTAAGAAAAATAGGCATTATGCTTTGTAACATGCAGGCACAACTCATTAAGGATGAATAGTTAGTCAATGAGCTCATGTCCTACTTAGGGACACGCATCGTGAAATAATGGCTTTTCTCCTCTATAAATGATATTTTTTGCTCCCAACCAAGGGCCTAAAAACAAGATAATAGTTAGTCAATAAGCCCATGTCATATTTAGGTATAGGCATCTTGCCATGAAGGCTTTTAGGATTTTAGTTAAATCTAGTTTCCCGTATAAATAATATTTTTTGCATCCAACCAAGGGGTTGGAAACAAGTTGCGCATTCAACTTGTGGCAAACCCTGACCTTCAATCTTTGGCAATTCTTTTAAAGCAAAGTTGTTTGCACTCTATAAGGATCAACTATTGATTAAAAAACATCAAGTTTCTGTATGCTCTTGTGCAACCTATTATTCACTCAAATATCCATTACTTTTTATTAAGCTTGTGCCTACTATGACCAAACACAAATTCTTCTTCCTAAAGGTCACTAGATTTATCATCTAGAAGATCCATCAGTGCTTCATCTAGGAACATGCTCCTCAAGCCCTCAAATTGGCATATCTTTTTAAGGAGATTGAAGATCAAAATAGAAGTTCATCTTCTTATAAATCGTCGAATCTATTATGGAAAGATCCACCACTGCCTTGTTTAAGAAATTATTAGAAAAACAAACCAAGATTGCATTAATCCTTTTATTTTAATACAACTTGAATATCTATTCTAATATTTCCTATCTTTGTTTCTCATCTCTTTCTCTTTGACAACAAATTTTCAACTCCACTCCATTATGTCTAACGACTCTTGTGAATAATCAAGCCAACAAGCATGTTGTCACTAGATTCATGGCTTCCAAGTCTATGAAAAGTGACATCAACTCCATCAATAACCCAACATTTGAAGGTCCAATTAAATCAAGGATACTTAATGTGTAGGCCCCTCAAAAATAAAGCCTAAACATATAATAATACTTCAATGTCTACTCAAGGACTAGGGGCAAAATCGCAATCCATAAAATAGATTAGTACTCTTCTGACAGATTATATTCTAGATTGCTGCAAAAAAGCCTACCCTTCAGGAAGAGATTCATCCACATAGTTGAATATAGTTCACTCATTGTTGTTATGCCTGTCATGATGACTATTGTTGCAAATATGGAGAGGACCATAAAAATGGAGAGCAAGATCCTACTTTTTCTTAAGACAATCAAATATTTGAATTGTCTTATTTATAAACAAGCTAGAAATGCAAAATAGAAAATCAAGGCAAGATCCTTCATATCCTCCTGGTTTCACCTCTAATATTATCAATGAAACCAATGTTCTGAAATTAAATTTCCAAAAATTTCTTGAAAGAATGATTTGCTTTGTTATGTGTACAATAAATTAGAGAACATGATAACAAACACCATCTGAGCGCAATATTTTGATCCCTCACAAAGCTCTCTCATATATTTGAAGCCATACAAAAAAAAAAAAAAAGCGTTAGTAATATAAGGACCATATATGGATATTAATCTCCAAAACTCAATTATGGTGATCAAAAAGGCAACTCCAAATAATATGTTACCCATTTCATCAAAACCTAAAAGAATTCTAACATGCATGGTGACCTTTTCGTCAAATAATTTGCGTGGTCTTTATAAGATGCATTGGACTAGAACATAGACTTAGTCAGAATAATCAATAATTGAGAGCCACTTGCACAAGAATTACTTAATTGCTTCTATAGTGTACATCGTAATATTATCTTGATGTGGCTACCAAACACAAACAATGGAAAAATAAGACCATCATAGACTACGTCAAAAGATGGTGCCTTAAGGCTTGAGTACTAAAAGCATATTTTATAAATTTTTGCTATGGATATGTGCATTCAAAACATGCACTAAGGATTGCTTTATGTCTTCAATGGAATTGAACCATAGTCATTTTAAGAACTAGATACACGTGCACATAATATAGGCATCAACAAAATCCAATCATGGTTCACCAAGTAGAGAAAAGAAGTTGAAAAATAATAGTATAACCTAAAAAATTTCTAACTCTACGATTATGAACAATTCTCCCATCAAGATAGTTGGGAAGGTCAATAAGGAAGAAAGGGCATCCAGCCATCACCTAACTAGTGAAAGAAGGTACCACAGCTTAAAAAAGGGGAAGGAGAAACTATACCCACTCTCTAGCTCAAACATTTTGAAAATCTTAATTGGTTATGAAAAATTAAACTTATTAAGATTCTAAAATGCAAATGACATATAGATATAGAGAAGGTAGTATATTCAAACTAGTGTAGAAACCAGTGGATTCTTGATCATCCTCTCCAAAAATTCATTCTCCTTTAAGAGCTCATTATAAAGCTCGCCAAGGATAAGAAGATTAACATAAAACCTGATAATGTAATTAAGTATATGACACTACCATCGCCACGTATGTAATGATCCTTTCAATTTATATCCTTTGGTTGGCAAGCAAAGAAAAAGCTCACCTCAATGACATAAAATTTTAGCATGCTTAAGCATATTTATAATTCAATGTTGACGAAGAAGCTTGGAATTCAAAATTTATGAGGATGTTGAATTGACATTGAAAGATAAGCAAGGTGGACTTTGGTGAGACATTGTAAGACAAAGAAGTCACACCCTACCTGATCTTACTCCTTTAAACAAAAGAAAAAGAGAAATTCACACTTCAAATAAAAGAGAGAACTTTATTTTTTTTTTAAAAAAAAAAAAGGAAAAAAATCAATAGCTTCGAAAAATGTAGATAAGGAGAGTATTCTTCTTAGAAAAGAATCTCGAGCACCTAAGACACTTGGACTACTTCTCAAGGAGCTTCCAAGAAAATCAAATTGTGATAAATATGGTGACTTGCTGTAAAGTCCATGATAAAGATGACTAAGATGTGGAAAGAAAATCACAAAGCATATTGACAAGTCCCAAACCCATAGTAACTAATGGTTTGGTTTCTTACATCAATGACAGTGAGCTCATGTAGCTTCCCAAAGTTATAAGAGAAATTTTTACACAAATCCCAAAAAAATCCAAAGGACCACGACTCTTGGACCCCTTAAAATCTCAAAGAAAAAGAGAAAGATATCCTTTAATTCAACTACTCATGTTGAAAAGGATCTTTTTTATTAGGCTTAAAAGGCCACTATTGCAGAACCCCAAGAATGAATGTTCAGAGACCCAAATCAGATTTATCAAAACCCCAAACCCAAAATAAGATTTGACATGGTAGTGGATCCTTGACCTATTGCTTGACATGAAGCATAAACCAAGAATATCAAATTAATGGATGAACACCACAAAGGTAGCACATTTGATAAGTTCGGTGAAAGTTCAATGAAGAACTTGAAGAGAAATAAACTTTACTTCAAATTGTATTCAGCCCATATGTTTTTTTTAATACCACAGAGAGCTGGCTACTTATAGAAAATAAAAGAAACTCATGACATCAGTCCAACCAATAAAAATAGGCTATGACATCAATTTGGCAAATAAAATAGCCCCACATTATCTTAAACATGACATGTCATTTAATGAAACATGTGCAAGTCACATGTCATGCTTAATTGACACAATTGGCCCACTATTTAGCCCATACTTTAATGCTATGCTCAATTGATGACATGTCATTTAATGAAACATGTGCAAGTCACATGTCATGCTTAATTGACACAATTGGCCCACTATTTAGCCCATACTTTAATGCTATGCTCAATTGACACAATTGGCCCACTATTTAGCTCATACTTTAATTAAAACAATATAAATTCCCCAAAACAGCCCCTATTGGCTTACGGTTCTAGTTTCACACGTCTTTAAACAATTTACCATCTTAGGCTCTTCAAGAAAGTCCTTTTCTTTAGTGTCCATGACGCTCATTGACTCTTACTCAAGCAACTTCTAAATTAGCCCTTGCGTAGCCTCCTTCACCTTCTTGGCTCTAGCTCTTGTGATGGGTCCGCTTGGCATGTGTAGATCATCCTGTGCAATGGGAGCTTGTTGGTCCATATCATTCCCCCTTGCCTAAAAAAGATTCGTCCTCGAATCATCACCTACATCAAAAGGGGATAAATCAAAAATGTTGAAAGTTGCATTGACCTTGTATCACCCGATAAATCCAACTTGTATGCATTTTCGTTGATCTTTTCTAGCACTTGAAAAGGTTCATCACCCCTCGGGTGTAGCTTTGTTTTCCTTTTAGTAGGAAACCTCTCTTTTCTCAAATGCACCCATACCCAATCCCTCGGTTCAAAAGTAACAAACTTACGCCCCTTATTGGCTTGAGATGAATATTTTGGTTCTTCTTTTCGATGTGCTGTCATGCTTGTTCATGGATCCTCTTCACCAAGTCAGCCTTGTTTCGTCCGTCTAATCTAGCTATATAATGAGAATGTCGGTGTGCTAATCCATCCCATTGAATCCTGTTAAAATACCTTCCTTTAATATCCATCCCATTCAACTATATAATGAGAAGTGTGCACGTGAATGTGATGTGAGTGAGTGTGAGAATAATTGTGCTGAAGGTGAGAGAGAGAAAGGTGTGAGAAAAGGGTTGAGTTGAGTGGTGTCTCCTCCTTTTGTATTTTCTCCCAAGTTATAGTGAAATTAAGTGTGCTTCTTGGATGTAGGTCAGATTAGACCGAACCATGTTAAATATGGTGTTCTTATTTTATGTGCTTATTTTTGTTTCTATGTGATTATTGTTCCTAGATCCCTAACACCTCAATGATGCCACATGTTCAACAATGACATTGGCAATGGGTGGTTGGTAGTTATTGGAAGTAATTTTTGAATTTGGCCTTTTGAAATTCAAATTCAAAGGGAATTTTCTCTTCCTTTCACTAGAAGTTCATAAAAGGATTCCTTGGGAAAGAGATTGAGACACGTCCAAGTGGGGGTAAGGAGAGGATTTTAAGGATTTTTGTAGGGTCAAAAAGGGGTTTTTATGGAAAAGAAAAAAAAAAACCATACATCTCTTCAATTGTTTGGGTATTTGGGGATCAAATTGAAGTGAGGGTGTCCTCCACTTGATATGTAGAAGATTATTTTTTGATAAGGTTAGTGCCTAATCCTCTACTTTTTTTCATTTGCACTTATTTTATGAGTTTTGGTATGTTGAAGCATGTTGATGATTCTTCATATGTTTATATTCAATGTCTTATGATTTATCCATTAATTTATGTCAAATATGCGCTTTAAAAGTTGTAGGGCATATTTTTATCTTAATTTTATTAAAAAAAAGTGTGTTTGAAAGTCAAAATTGCATGTTTGTATGGAAGTATGTTTGCAAATCAATTGATTCACCGAGGAAATCGACTACCCCCTGCCTTTTTGAAAAAGTAGTGTTTGGCTACTAGGCGGTTGGTTGCCAAATCCTAATAGCCCTTATAAGTGGTTGGTTGCCAACTCCTAAGAGTGCCATTTTTTTTTTTTTGGGGTACTTTTCCTTGATTTTCTTTAAATTTCAAGTATTTTTGGGTGTCTACACTTGATAGAGTACATTTGTTTTAATATGGATGCAATATTATTTGAGGTTTTCTTAGTTTCTACATTAAAAAAAAAAAAAACGAATTCTTCATAAAAATGAACTCAAGTGAGGTTTTTCACAAAGTATTCATGTTTTTGCAAAATTTTCAAAAAATTCTTGGATTCATACATCCATGATGGGGTATTTTGATGCTCTCTAATTTTCTAGGCAGAATTCGCAGTTCTCCCTCCAAAAATCCACACTTTTTCAAGTTAGGTTTTGTTGTTTTCCTTCCAAAGAAATTAGAGCTTCATTTTTAGAAAATTTAACTTTTTAATGAACCATTCGTGATATGGTTGTCAAATGGATTAAATTTTTTTTTCCTAAAAGGTGAAATAAGAGTTTTCAAGTTGGGTTTTATGGTTTTCCTCCCAAAGAAACCAAATCATTTAAATTCAAGAGAAGTTTTCATAAAAAAACCAACAAAAATTGAAATTAAAAATATTTTTTTGGGAACCACAGATGATTTCATTCCTTTTAGCAGATTACTTTGTAGAACTAGCCATACCATATAAAAAAACCAAAAGTCCTAATAAAAATGCTCAGAAGCACTGCCTTTTAGGTTTTAATGTGTTGGGCTGCGTCGTTTAATGGCTAGGATCCCTTTGAAAAGTCCTCCGTATGGATCCTAAAAAAGCCATTTCAAAGGGGTTACCTGAAAGTTTTCTACAAAGAACAAGTAAAGAATAGAAAGTTTCAAAAGGGCAGTTAACCAACCTCTATAAGGGGTTGATTGCCTGACCCTCCAACTTGTCTATTTTTTTTTTAATATTTTCACCATTTATTTAAGAATAATTTCTTTCAAAAAAGAAAGATACAAACACATATGTAAGATAAGCACAGTAACCATTCATAGAATAGGTGCTCTAGCATGTTAATTCTTTGAATTCCAATAGAAGGAATTTAAGGTATTACCTTTCCTATTCACAAAAGTAATCTTGAACCTAATCTCTTTTGACAAAGGTTTTTCTTTATTTTGCTTTTTAAAAAATAAAATAAAGCAATAACTTCATTTTCTAAAATAAATAAGAAAGTTAAGGAACCAATGGTTTAATTGTCTATACTTGTTTAAATTATAAATGGTCACCAAAATGTTGGCAACAAAATGGGCCTCCAAACTCGATTTCGTTAATGCTCATCTTCAATAAAATCAAAATCAAAATCAAAATCATACTCATCATCATTCTCTACCTCGCCCTCAACCTCACTCTTAGTCCCATTGTCAACCTCACTTTCAACCCTTTTATTGCCACTCCCAACCCTACTAACAGCCATGTCTACCCTCTCCTCCCCACTCTTAGCCCTCTGAGCCTTACTTTGAGCCTTTTCAACCCTCTTTACCCCACTCTCAACCCTTTTATCCCCAATCTTAGCCCCACTAGTAGCCTTGTCAGCCCTCTTTTCCACACTCTGAATCCCTCAAAACCCTACTGTCAAACCTTTTATCGCCACTGTCAACTCTTTCAATCCCACTATGTGCCTTAACTGGTGCCAAGCCTCTCTGTCTCATCCCTTTCCTCTTCCAATTGTTTAATTATCACATTATACTTGTTATTTAAGCTACCACTACATAAAAACACTTTAGCTACGTCATTCTTGGTCCTCTAATGCAAGTGTATTTTTACTACTCTACTTACTCCAATTTGTTGCACCATATCCAATACATATCCATCAAACCCCTTTCTTAATTTTTTATCCAATCCTCTACCTTCTTTAATCTAGTAGTAGGCCACAAATCCACTGTGCCCCAAAGCCTCTACCGTGTCATCTATATCTGATAAAGATATATAATCAACACTAGACCAGTTAAAGTGATCAACCTCCGACCTATAATATATCCTGTTACCCTCAACTTTGGTGATACATCTCCCATGGTGGTACTTAATGTTGAAGAATTTTTCTTTGTCCATCCTTGACATTTACAAAAACACATAACACAATTAAATTTAACTTCAAGAAAACAAACAAAGTACTAAACAATGGTATTTGACCTATCACTTAAATATCATAAAAATTAAATACATAAATGTACAAAGTCACTCAAACATAAAAAAAATGGTATTTGACCAATATACAAATTCATATAGAATAAGTGAAGAATATACCAAATGTGAAGTCACTTGCTGTATATAAATTAAATTTACACAAATAACTATTAAACATTTAGACCTCCATACCCCATGCTCACTAAACTACCACAAATTAGCACTAATGGTCACTATTCTATACTTGTAGCTAAAGAAACAAGCACCAATGGTCACTATTTATGCTTACATCCAAACAAAATAACACAATGGTCACTCTTCTATGTTTACATCCAAAGAAAATAGCATAATGGTCACTATTCTATGCTTACATCCAAAGTATGGGTAGTGATATAAACAATAGGGTCATAAACATTTAAAAAATTAGCCATTGCTTTAAAAAAAATTCACAATAACCTATTCTCATCTTTCATTTTAACAAAACAAACTGAAGGAACAACAAAGAGAAAAAAACAAATCATAACTCTAATTGCAGTGATTACAAGATTACTCTAAAAAAGAAAAAACAAACACAGAAATCCTAACTTTAATTGTAGTCTTGTAATAAAAAACCCTAGTTCTTTTTTTACCATTGGTGGATAATCATTGCACCCTCTTAATATATTAAGAGTCATTGTCCTTTTTCCTTCTTAAGTAGAAAATTTCATCTTCATAGAGGAGAAGTGTTATTGGGTCATCTTCTTCTTCATCCTTGGAGACAAAAGTTCAATGACTATGAGTTTATTTTATTTATAAAAAACCAAGAATAGTTAATGGTGGTGGTTAAGGAGCATGTGTACATGTCTCTCATTGGAGGAAAATAACATGGCATGTATTAGGGTGGGACCCATGCTATAACGACCTGCTTAATTACCATATATTTTTTTTTATATAGTAATATTCTATATGCTCTGATACCATGTTGGGGGTAAACCCAATCATTAACCTAAGCAGCGAGAAGAATAAATCATATATACATAACCATATGAAAATATATACACAATACAAAACCAATACCAGAGTACTACATGTTTTCCAAAATATACACATACCACTGTTCCCAAAACACCCTCAACTAGCTAGGGTATACAAAATCATTCCCAAAAATATATTCACTCTCTACTGATATGGCACTATTGAAGCCCCTCTATTTGCGAGCTTGGTCTGCTCGCCTACCTAGATCACCTGAAAAATGATTCAGCACTGGGATGAGCCAACGCTCAGTAAGACGAAATATGCTATTACTAGTGTGTAGCAAATGATCTACTATATCATGAAAATCTATTTTCAAATAAACATGTATAACTGAATATATAAATAAAGTATAAGTGATAAAATCCACCACCCCTGTCCCTATTGCTTAACATGACAGTATTGAAGATTATTATTCAAAATACTTCTAGTATAAGTAAGTATATTCCCTTTTTCAACAAATCTATACATACGTAGCGGTGGCAAAATGGGCGGGCAGGCCGGGTCTGGGCGGGTCACCAGCGGGCCGGGTCGTAAACGGATCGGGTCTTTAACGGGTCGAGGTTAAACGGGTGCCAATCATATAAACCCTAACTCGCCCGTTTAATAAACGGGCGGATCTTGGGTTACCCATTTAAATATATATATATATATATATATATTATTTTAAAATTTTAAAACCCCAGCACATCTCTCTTATTTATTTAAAAAATTAAAATCCCAAATTTCAGCACATCTCACTCTCACGGCTGAAGGGGTATCAAGCTTCCTCACTCAGTCTCTTTCAGAGGCTCTCTCTCTCACGGCTTCCTCACTCAGATTCAAACAAAATCAGTAAACTAAGCGAGTAAAGCCTGAATGACCACGAGTCAGCTGGATACGGAGATGAAGACGGAGACAAAGATTGGGATGGAGACGACGGCAAGTCCCGAGAATGACCAGATCTGTTCTGGCAGATCAGACCAGACATGAGTGGAGAACTGCGGAGTCAAAGTTTGAACTGACCTATCACCTGCGAGGCTGTGAGGTTGCGATTGCGAGAGTAAAGAGCGAGAGTCGAGGGCTTGAGAGGCGAGAGGATACGCCGTAGGAGAGGAGACTATTTGCGAGAGAGAGGCGAAGTCGTGGAGTCGAGATTGGGATTTTGTGGGAGAGGGAAGGATATTGTAACTGTGCAAGTCTGCAACCGGATAATGATTGATGAAGATGGCCGCCCATCTCCCACGCGACGAAGCAGAAGGGACGAGGATAGTGAAACCCAGCAGGAGGCAGCCGCGGCTACAAGGAAATTTAGGGTTTAAGGTTTATGTGTAATATATATATATAGGAATAGGAGCCAAATAAACGGGTCACCCGTTGGGTGACCCGGTCCAAACCCGGTTGACCAATGTATAAACGGGTCAACCCGTGACCCGCCCATTTATTAAATGGGTTGACTTTCTTAAACCCGAACCCGTTTAAAACGAACGGGTCCGGGTGACCCAACGGGTTATGACCCGTTTTGCCACCCCTATACATACGTAATAATAACTGAAAATGATCCCTGTGGATATCTATGTGTCATGAATTACCCCCTCATGACAGGGTTGTGCGGCCCGTAGGCGGGATTTACCTTGATTGGCCAACTAGGAATAAATCACTATACTCTATCGGTCGATCTGCCCACCTCAACCCATATCTAGATAGGGAGCCTATCCTCATCAAGGGCCTAGGTGATCGACCTACTACCACGTATTATCTAAATAGGTGGTTGCACTCATAAAGTAACATAATATCTGTAGCAATGGTACCGTGGTCTGTAACTGTATAGTCCAACAGGGTCTAATACTATATAATGTATTTCTATATACAACTGTTTGATTTACCATGATTCTGGAATAATCAAAATAACCATGATGCTGCATAAACTGTACTGTAATTCATACGTCATAATACTGAGAACTATATAATCATAACACTGAAATTGCATAATCATAATACTGATATTCGTATAATCATGGTACTGAGACTCATAAAATCATGGTACTGAAATATTGTAAAATCAGAATACAGAAATATCGTAAAACATATTTTCTTACTATATTCACATTCACAAGCCACATGATACTGTAATACATAATTTTCATTATTTAATAATCTGTATAATATTTTAAAAATACCTAACATAGCATATTTCCCTTACCTGACTACTGGAAAGCCCCTATGGTATACTAGACTAACACTGCCGCAGGGCCTCCTACAAAACACCTTAAAAACAATATTTGCCAAAACATAATATTTGTATTTCTCTACTACATCATTTCTTATAACTATCATAAGGCCAAAAATAGGTTAAAAGACCTTACCCTAAATTTGGGATGAAATCCTACTTCGTTTCCCCAACGATCCGATCCAGCAGACTTGTAGAGAACTTCGCCAAAAGCATCATGGTGGCTTCAAATCGTCGATCCAGCGACTAGAGGAGCCGAAATCAAAGAGAGAAGGGAGAGTGATGTCGAGAGAGAGAGAGAGAGAGAAGCATTGAAAGTGAATAAAAGTCCGGTTTTTAGCTATTTATAGGGCCAGATTCATCAACGAGACACGTCACCTTGTCAACAAGTCCTTCATTAAATTCGTCGACAAAACCCTGTATTCGTTGACAAAATTCAAAGCAGCCAAAAACCCCACTTGGTATTTTCTCATTGATGAAATCTTGCCTTCGTCGATGAATTTCTTTATGCACTCGTCGACGAACCCCTATATTCGTTGACGAGTCCTGGCAATTTCCTTGAAATTATTATTATCCCCCAAAATGCAATGTTATTGATGAAGTCTATGGCCTCCTTTTGTTTCTGTTTCTATTTCTCTCCCTCTTATTATTTAAATAAAATTATTCTTCAGGTCACTACATTCTCCCCTCCTTATAAAATTTCGTCCTCGAAATTTACTATTTGTATTTCCTTCTATCATCCCATAAAGGCAAATGGTCTACTTATTTTATTACCTGCCCTCACTTATGGCAAATGAATACCATGGTTACATGAGTAGTTCTAGGAGATTACAACCATAAAAGAAAATGTCTCCCAAAACAAAATACTACCTACCCTGAATTCCAGTTTCTGATGGCGAGTGTCTGCATGACTTTTCTACCGACTCTGCGGTGCACTGATCCTATCACAAATAAGTCAGACTTTATCAAATGCTTGCTGAATTATCTCTGGACCTAAAACTCACCTTTTGCCTACTTCATCCTAGAAAAGAGGAGATCTACATCTCCTACCATATAATGCCTCATAGGGTGCCATGCCGATGCTAGCCTGATAACTGTTATTATAAGCAAATTCAACTAGCTGCAAAAACTGAATCCAGCTACCTCCAAAGTCTAGCACACAAGCACGAAGCATATCTTCTATTACCTAGATGGTTCTTTCAATCTGACCATCGGTCTGAGGGTAAAAAGTCATGCTAAATGCTAGCTGAGTCCCTAGTGCCTCCTGCAAACTCCCCCAGAACCATGATGTAAAACGTGGATCATGATTTGAGACTATGGATACTAGCACTCCATGGGATCGAATAATCTCCTGTATGTAAATCTTAGCTAATCAGTTCATAGGGTAGCTGATCTTAATAGGCAAAAATGCGCTGTCTTCATTAATCTATCAACTATCACCTAGATAACATTCTGACTATGCAATGCTGGCGGCAGCCCAGTAACAAAATCCATGAATATATGGTCCCACTTCCACTCGGGAATGAAAAGTGGCTGCAACTGACCAGTTGGCCTCTAGTGCTCAGCTTTAACCTATTGGCACGTCAAACACTGACGTATAAATTTTCCTATCTCCCTTTTCATACAACTCCACCAGAAATAATCCCGTAGATCCCTATAGATTTTCATATTATCAAGATGAACTATGTATATAGACCTGTGTGCCTCCTCTAAAATCGTCCTCCTAATGCTATCATCTGCAGGCACACATAATCTGGTGCGAAATCTTAAAACCCCATCATCAGAAATACTAAACTCCTCCCCCTGACCATCTTGTACTCTGGCTATCACCTCCACTAACTCTGGATCATCTCTCTGAGTAGCTTTAATCTTCTCATATAACGTGGGCTATACAACCAAACTGGCCATAAGCGCCTGAGGATCATCCTCCACTAATTCCACACCAAGTCTCTCTAAGTCCATCTGAATCAGATACTGAACTATCGCTACTAACTGTGTTGTGTCTCCTAATTTACGGTTCAGAGCATTAGCCACCACATTTGCTTTACCTGGGTGGTAACTGATGGTGCAGTCGTAATCCTTAATGAGTTCCAACCACCTCCTCTGTCGCATGTTCAGCTCTTTCTGCGTAAAGATGTATTTTAAGCTTTTATGATCAGAAAACATCTCACACCTCTCACCATAAAGGTAATGCCTCCATATCTTCAGTGCATGTACAACCGCAGCCAATTCTAGATCGCGAGTAGGGTAGTTCTTCTCATATTCTTTCAACTGCCCGGACACATACGCCACCACCCTACCCTACTGCATCAGCACACAATTGAGCCCTTTCAAGGACGCGTCACTGTAGATAATATAACCATCGCCTCTCGATGGAATCGTCAGAACTGGTGCAGTGACGAGCCGTTCCTTTAATTCCTGGAAGCTCTGCTCGCATTCTTCATCCCACACAAATCTGGCATCTTTCTTAGTCAACCGTGTAAAAGGACCTGACAATGCTGAAAAATTCTCAACAAAACAATGGTAATAATTTGCCAATATTAAGAAGCTCCTAACTTCCTGCACATTTCTCGACCTAGACCAGTTTACCACCGCATCAATCTTGCTAGGATCCACCGCTATACCGTCTCTTGAGATCACATGGCCTAGAAATGTCACCTTCTCAAGCTAGAAGTCACACTTGCTAAACTTAGCATAAAGCTTCTCCTCCCTAAGAGTCTGCAACACTTGCCTCAAATGCACCTCGTGCTCCTCAAAACTCCTCGAGTACACTAGTATATCATCAATGAAAACTACTACAAATTGATCTAGATAATGGTGAAAAACTCTGTTCATCAAGTCCATGAATATAGCCAAGGCATTCGTCAAACCAAAAGGCATAACGAGAAATTCATAGTGCCCGTACCTAGTCCTGAAGGCTGTCTTCACGACGTCCTCCTCTTTTACTCTCACTTGATGATACTCAGATTTGAGGTTAATCTTGGAATATACCCGTGTACCCTAGAGCTGATCAAACAAATCGTCTATACAGGGTAGAGGGTATTTATTCTTAATAGTAATTTTGTTTATCTCCCTGTAATCAATGCACACCTCATGGACCCGTCTTTCTTCTTTACGAACAACACTGAAGCTCCCTATGGTGATACACTGGGTCGTATAAACCCTTTATTCAACAAATCTTGCAACTGCTCCTTTAATTCTCTCAATTCAGTTGCAACCATACGATACGGGACCCTAGAGATTGGAGTGCTGTCAATCTACCTCACGCACATGAGACAACCCTAGTAACTCTTCTGGAAAAACATTTAGAAATTCTCGTACTATTGGAGTGCTGTCAATCTTCAATTCATTTTCAAATACTTCTTTCACAAATGCTATAAACCCCTGACCTCCATCCAGGAGTAATCTGCCTACCTACATAGCGGATACTAGTTGTGTTGGAGCACGTACCAATGAACCAACGAATCTGAATTCCTGCTCTCTAGGAGGTCTAAAAATTACTTCTTTCTGGAAACAATCAATGCTAGCGTGATTGGCAGCCAACCGGTCCATGCCTAGTATTATATCGAACCTACACATCTCAAACACAATAAGATCTGCTGGTAGCACCTTCGCCTAAATTTCTATCGGATAACCTCTAAGTATCCTTTGACATTTGATCACTAATCCCAATGGCGTAGCTACCGACAGTACTATATCTAATGACTGGGTCTCATTCTCAGATAATATAACATAAGATGCAGAAATGAAAGAATGAGTAGCACCCGAGTCAAAAAGAACAATAACTGGATGTGATAAAACAGTAAATGTACCTGTCACCACATCTGTAACAGCCTCTGTATCACCTGGTGTCAGGGTACAAGCTCGCGCTGGGGCCATATTCCTCTACTGGCCACCCCTAGGTGCCTGATATCCTCCCCGAGCTACCTGATAAGGCCTAGGTGCTGGAACCTTATCCTGCTGACCTGAGCATTCACGCATCACGTGACCGGGTCTCTCACAACGATAACATACACCCTTGCCTACCCGACACTCTCCCAAATGATGTCTTCCGCACGTCTGACACACCGGGTAAGTCGGTGCACCCTGGTTCCCACGAGGTCCTGCCATCTACCTCTGGTCTCTCCTATCGCGACCTCCTCTCCATGGACCCCTACTGGAGCCAGCCTGGAAACCCCGAGGCGCAGGCCTCTTCCTCTGACTCTGAGCTGCTACACCCCTTTGAATACCACTCTCAATAATCGCAGCTCTGTCTACAACCTCTGTGAATGTCTGAGCCCTAAAACCAATCACCTACTCAAACAAATTCTACCTCAGTTCCTTTTCAAAATTTCTTGCCTTTTTCTCTTCATCAAGTGCTAGATGTGGAACAAAACGCGACAACTCAAAAAACCGAGCCGCGTACTGGGATACAGTCATCTGCCCCTGTACCAAATGCAGAAACTCTACTGCTTTCGCACTCTGAATTATAGTAGGGAAATATTGCTTGAAGAATAGATCCTTGAATCGGTCCCACGTCACTGGAATTGGAATTGGCCTCTGCTCCTCTATTAGACGCGCTGCTCTCTACCAGTGCTTCATCTCCCCTGTCAACTTAAATGTGGCAAATGCTATCTTCTGCTTGTACGTACATGGAAGCACTGTCAATGTCTCTTCAATATCCTGGACCCAATTCTCAGCTACAATCGGGTCATCGCCTCGGCAAAAAATGGGGGCTTCATATGCGTAAACTGCTCAATCGTACAGTCACGCTCCCCAGAGCTCCTAGCCATCTCAGCCATCACCTGTCGAGTGACATTACGCAGTACATCATTAGTATCTCCATCTATATTGGAAGGTCCTAGCCTGTCCTCCCCAGCATTCGTACCACTACTTCCTACGTCCATCTTGAAAATAATAGACACACTTAAGCACTTTATCTCCTATACGGACCTAGCCTGTACCTTCTCAAAATTAATTACCTTCCCTGACCTAAACCAATATCTAGTTCTGTCACCTAGACACTGTCACCTAGACACACGACCCGACAATAGTTTACTATGGTTTTCCTGAAATCATCATCACAGGAAAAACACAGAAACCACTACGGAAATCCTGTACCCAGACACAGAACAAACCCCAAGTCCTTTTCCTATACTTTGGTATTGCTTCTGCTGCACTCTATAGTCTACAGAACCTAGCAAACCTAGGCTCTGATACCAAACTGTAACGAGCTGCTTAATTACCATATATTTTTTTTTATACAATAATATTCTACATGCTCTGATACCATGCTGGGGGTAAATCCAATCATTAACCTAAGCAGTGAGAAGCATTAATCACATAGACATAACCATATGAAAATATATACACAATACAAAATCAATACCAGAGTACTACATGTTTTCCAAAATATACACATACCACTGTTCCCAAAACACTCTCAACTAGCTAGGGTATACAAAATCATTCCCAAAAATATACTCACTCTCTACTGACAGGGCACTACTGAAGCCGAAGCCCCTCTATCTGCGAGTCTGGTCTGCTCGCCTACCTGGATCACCTGAAAAATGATTCAACATTGGGATGAACCAACGCTCAGTAAGACAAAATATGCTATTACTAGTGTGTGGCAAATGAGCTACTATATCATGAAAATCTATTTTTAAATAAACATGTATAACTAAATATATAAATAAAGTATAAGTGATAAAATCCACCACGCCTGTCCCTATTGCTTAACATGACAGTATTGAAGATTATTATTCAAAATACTTCTAGTATAAGTAAGTATGTTCCCTATTTCAACAAATCTATACATACGTAATAATAACTGAAAATGTTCTTCGTGGATATCTGTGTGTCATGACTTACCTCCTTATGACAGGGTTGTGTGGCCCGTAGACGGGATTTACCCTAACTGGCCAGCCAAGAATAAATCACTATACTCCATCGGTCGATCTACCCACCTCAACCCATATCTAGATGGGGAGCCTGTCCTCGTCAAGGGCCTAGGTGATCGACCTACTACCACGTATTATTTAAATAGGTGGTTGCACTTATAAAGTATCATAATATCTCTAGCAACGATACCGTGCTCTGTAACTACATAGTCCAACAAGGTCTAATACTATATAATGTATTTCTATATACAACTATCTAATTTACCATGATTCTGGAATAATCGAAATAACCACGATACTACATAAACTGTACTGTAATTCATACGTCATAATATTGAGAATTGTATAATCATAACACAAAAATTGCATAATCATAATACTGATATTCGCATAATCATGGTACTGAAATATCGTAAAATCAGATTACCGAAATATCGTAAAACATATTTTCTTACTATATTCATATTCACAAGCCACACGATACCGTAATACATAATTTTCATCATTTAATAATTTGTATAGTATTTTAAAAATACCTAGCATAGTATATTTCCCTTCCCTGACTACTGGAAAGCCCCTATGGTATACTAGACTAATACCCGCAGGGCCTCCTACAAAATACCCTAAAAACAATATTTGTCAGAACATAATATCAATATTTCTCCGCCTACATCATTTCTTATGATTACCATAAGGCCAAAAATAGGTTAAAAGGCCTTACCCTGTATTTGAGATGAAATTCTACTTCGTTTCCCCAACGATCTGCTCTGGCAGACTTGTAGAGAACTTCACCAAGAGCATCGTGGTGGCTTCAAATAGTTGTAGAGAGAGAGAGAGAGAGAGAGAGAGAGAGAGAGAGAGAGGAGAGAGAGAGGCGTTGAAAGTGAATAAAAATCCGGTTTTTAGCTATTTATAGGTCTAGATTCGTCGACAAGACACGTCACCTCGTTGATGAGTCCTTCATTAAATTCGTCGATGAAACCCTATATTCATCGATGAAATTCAGAGCTGCCAAAAACCTCGCTCAGTAATTTCTTGTCGATGAAATCTTGCCTTCGTCGACAAATTTCCTTATGCACTCATTGACGAACTCTTGTATTCGTTGACGAGTCCTGACAATTTCCTTGAAATTATTATTATCCCCCAAAATGCAATGTCGTCGACAAAGTCTACGGCCTCCTTCTGTTTTTGTTTCTATTTCTCTCCCTTTTATTATTTAAATAGTATTATTCTTCGGGTCACTACACATGCATGCTGCCCCAAAGGCCAAAAATAAGCTCAAAATCATCATATGCAATGAAGAATCATTTAAAGTGGATGAAAAGATGGATGATGCAACAAAATTGTAGTTAGGTTACCATAACACACAAAATTAAAGTTTAGTGGTACCCAAATTTTATTTTTGAAACAATGGTGTCCAAGGCCCTTTGGACACCCAATTAATCTACTTAGACAAATGGGTCCGCCCCTTTACCCTTATCTACTTAAATACCAAAATATAATCTCAAATGGAAAGTCATCCCCCAAGACGCAAATCCTAACATTTTAACTAGGACAGCCTTGACTTTACCACTAGAGCCACCCTTGGCAATGTTTTGAAAAATGGATCAGATTGGTTGATTCGACCAATTGAACTAGGAGCTGAACCAATCCTTGATTCGATTTGAATAGAAATGTCATCAAGCAATTAACTTGGCTAAAACCAAGAAAAGAAGAAGTAAAGAATCAATCGACTTGGATGAACCATATTTGTTGTGTTTAGATAGAAAATAAAAACTCAAATTTCTTACTCTATAGATCACCATGATGTTTTCTTTGGCTATATAGAGAAATGTTTGCTCCAGAGACAAATAAATGTAATTTATCGAGTAAGTGAAAAGTTGCATATGGAGAGAGAGAGAGTCATGGTGGAGATGGTGAAAAATTGCTCTAACACTCTAATCATGTTTAGTGGTAGGGATGGTGATTGTGCAATGGAGGGGCGGAGGAGGAGTTGGAAGGTGAATACTGGATAACAGTAAAGACCTAGGCCAAAACCTTTTCAATTTATTCTTGTGCATCAATTTCTTCTTGGGCAGCTGATAACATTAAGAGCATAGGGATTTAAAATTGGGAAAGAGGGAATTACCAAATGTCATTATGTGAAATGTTAAAATAGGGCCAAAATATATACAATGTATAACTGGCACCCACATAATTATTTTGAAGAAGAGGTGACTCAAAACTGTGTATAACCATTATATTTTAATTTTTTTAAAACAATATAAAACTAATCAGATCGGCAATCTAACAGGTCAAAAAACCAAGAAAATCGGGAATCAAATAGAATCTTTGATTCGGTTTTAAAAACATTGCTCTTAGGGGGTGCATCAAGATTTTTAGTTTAAAGTTAAATGACACACGGATGTATTTTACTCCAACCTTCACTAAAAAGAAACCTAATTTTAATAAAAAAAAAATTCTCTAGTTTTGATGAACAATTTGAACAATATAATTTTAAAAAATTGTTGTGCTAAATCCTATTTTGTCAACTTTTATCCTATGTCTGGTAGAGATCTTGAATTTAGATTTGTGTGTATTTAAATTTGATGTAATACAAATTCTTATTGAGATTTGTCTAAGAAATCCCTTATTAACATCTTACTATCATCCAAGCAAACGCTCTTTGAATGGAACAACAACTTGGTGAATCATGAAGTATCATGACATGACTTTATAGTTCTTTTGTTTGGTAATTTGTGTTTAGTCAAACCTTTTTTGTCTATTGGATCATTTTCGATTGTTGTTGTACCCTCTTTAGATTGGTTGCACAATCTTTCTTCCTATAATTTGTACTTTATTTCTTCCTACTTATTCTCCCTTTAAAAGAATAACAAAAATAAAAATTAAATTATAACCCACAAAACAAAACAAAACATAGTTATAGGATCTCACATAAAATTTTTCATGCAATAAAATATTGACCGAAAGTTAACCCCATGTCTTAGTTTTCATTTGGTAGCTTAGAAAATGTGAGCAATAAAAGAATTACACATTTTTTTCTTTTGCATCATGGCTAACTTAATCTCTTTAGTTCAACCCCCCACAAGATCCCAAAGAAAGGGAATGTGCGTCCACAATGAAAACAAACAATCTAACATGAAAAGCAAGGAGGAATTAGAGAAAAGTTGACTAAAGGCTTATTTGTTTCATGTATCATTAATATTTTTTACGCAACATGAACCTATAATCAAATTACCACACAGAAACATAAGCATGTGAAAAGATGAGTTGTTGATCAAGAAGGAATGAGAGTTTTATACAATGATAGGGGGAAGATGAAGAGAGTTTTTAAAAGGGGTGCCGGGGAGGGGGGGGGGGGAGGCGTGAAGTGTTGGAAGATGAAGAAAATGGAGAGGCAAAGTTTTGGAAACAAAGAGCCGAGAAGTAGAATGATGTGGAATAACAAAAATTAAAAGGAGCATTTTGGACGTTATGTCAGATAGATATAATTGAAACTTAAAATTTAAATGAATGATACTCAAAGGTATATAGGCATTTAAAAAGTTGTCATTATGAGGAATATCAAGTTTTCCCCCTTTGTTCTTGGACTTAAAATTTAGATTAATGTCACTCAAAGGGTAATAAGGTGTTTAAAATGTTGTTACTTTGAGAACACCAAGGGTAATTTAGTTGTCAAAAAATATTTCTTATTTTTATTTTTTGTTTTTTAGCTTTTTCAAAGAATTATAAAAATTTTGACTTATTTTTAAATTTTTGAAAATTCGTATTGAAAAAGTAGAATATAAAGAGTTTTATTTAAACATGCCAAATAATTTTTCATTTTTATTTCTAGATTTCAAAATAATCACAAAAAAGATAACTTGTTTTTCAATTTTTCAAAAATTATATAACATAGTATTTGGAATAATGAATTTTAAGGTAATATAGATATTTATAAAATTGTCACGTTGAGGAATGCTAATGGCCTAGTTAGTTCTAAAGAATATTATTTATTTATTTTAATTGTTCAACAAATAATAAAAAAAGTTAGCTAATTTTTAATTTTTATAATATTTATATGAAGTAAATGAATAATAATAATAAACAACTTTGACACTATTTGCTTTTGAAAATAATTTATTTTTCAATTCAAAATTTTTAAATAATTATAAAAATATCACCTTATTTTTCAATTTTTCAAATTTATATAAAAAGATGGATAACATGTTTTCATTATTTTTTGATATTTCCAACTCTTACTTACATATGGGAATATGAGATTTGGCCTTGAACTTCAATTTGTGTGGATCACGAATAGAATATCTTTTAAATTCTCACAAATCTAAATTTAAACTCAAAAATTCAAGATTCCAAATATTACCTTACATAAAATTTAAAAATTTGAAAAATAAATTGTCTTCTTTGTGATTATTTTAAAATTTTAAAATAAGAATAAAAAATTATTTTGCACATTTGAATACTCTTTATTTTCTATATATTTAGTACAAATCTTGAAAAATTAAAAAATAAGTTAAAATTTTATAATTGTTTGAAAAATAAAAATTTAAAAATTAAAAACATTTTCAAAACTCAATGGTCTTTAAAATATTTCTTTAATCTTTTAGGAATATTTAATTATGAATAAAAAAAATATTCCTTGAAAGGCTGAAAGACAAATAGTAAATCAAATATAATAAAATTTAAAAAAAAACCAAGAAATTTTCTAAGTTAAAAATTATAGGCATTTTCCGTTCTCAGTAATTATAAAAATTGCTAATATAGCTGTGAGTGCCACGGGAGCATTTACACCTGGTGTCCTTTTTGTTCCTCCACAGTTCATCTCCGGAAAGCAGAAAGCCGAGGCAAGTAATCTTCATCGAAGAAGTATACCAGCTGTCTCCTCCGACCTAAACCACCTGTTTCCGAAGAACAATTCAGAATTACCATGACCCATTTCGCCATGGTAAGGCTTCCCCCTTCCTATCTCTGTAAAAGCCACGGCTTTTCTGCTCTATTGACTTTAGCTTCTTCATGTCTTCCGATTTATCCATAAGTTCGATCCTCCTTATCTGTATGCATCTGTTAATTTGTATCTTTTATCTGAATTTCGGCGACAACAAGAAGGAATATGTAGTACCCAGATTGGGATTTCTGCATATTGACAGCCGACTGGGCTGTTTACTGAACCTTAATTCCGAATTTGAACTTTTTAGTTGTCGAAATCTGTGAGAGTTAATTATTAAACCGTATGAAGGTGATTTCTCTATGTTCATTTCTTGCTAAAACTTAACTGCCATGTGGGTTTGGTGTCTGCCCTTTTTTCCCTCCCCAGCATGTTTAGCCATGCCATACTGCTATAGAAATAGAAAGAAAGTCAAGTGCGAAAATCTTGTGATATGCTTACTATCTTACCAATGTTCTCCTAACATGGTGTGAAAAGTTTTGGATGAACGGTTACTTAGAATTTTAAGAGTCAATTTGTTAGTTCTTAAGGAGTAAGGGTTGTTTGATAGTCTGATAAAACTATTTCCAATCCATTGTATTTAGTACTCGGCATAACACAACATCTTGCTGGTAGTATTATGAAGAGACATGATATATTTGTTAATATAAAATAGAAAATGAGGCCAATTTTGTAAATCTTCTGTGCAGATTCAAGGCTATAAATGCTACATATGACATGCGGAGTAGTTAAGAATTCTAGTGTGAGGAATGTAACAAATTTTTAGGGGGTATTCTACTCAATTGGTTTGCAGTAGAGTGCTTGTCCTTGTCTTACTGTGCTGTGCTGCTCATGACCTTTTTAGAAATGTCTTTTTAGCAGATTTGCAAGAAAGATTGGGGTGCATTGCTTCATTAGAGTTGTAATATTGTTTTCTTTCTTTGTTTTTCTTGTCTTTTGGAGCATTCTTTGTCCTCCTTCTGTATTGTTTTCCTTTTTTCTTGTGGGGCCATAGAGCCAGCTTTGGAGATAGTTTTATTTCCTTAAGGAAATACCTTAAGGAAATACCTAAGGTGGCCGTCTTACCATTTCAAATCTGCTTTTCTAATTCTCTGAGTTTACCATTTCTCCCTCTCTTCCTCTTCCAACTACCATTGTTCCTTCCTCCGCTCTTTTGTGGTGCTTCCACTCACTGGGCTTTTCCCTTTATTGTTTATATTATTCTAGCTAAAATGATGATTGTGAGATAATCAGCATTCATGGCAGAATAAATAGAACTAGAGATGATACATGTCTTAAGAAAAATGCTCATTCTTAAGAAGTTAGAAGGTGTGGAGAAGATGAGAGAAACTTGATTAAGTCGGCTTGGTCATTGGTGGTAAACACCAATCGTCCCAAATATGCAGGGAACTAAAATGGGAAGTTAGTAGTAGTAGTAGTAGTACTGTAATAAAAAAAAAAAAAGGGCAGCCCGGTGCACAAATGTGTGCACTGAAGATTGGATAGATCAAAATGTGTGAAAGAACTCCTGCCAGCAAAACTAGTTTGGATATAAGACCTGTAAGATTGAGCTGATCTCACTGTAAGTTGATGCGTGCTCATATGTTATTTTACCGAAGAAGCTACCACTCTGAATACTATTTAAATAAAAACAAATTGAGGCTTGAAGAAAATTGAATTGACCAAAATATGTAAAAGAATTCCTGCCGGCAAAACTACTCTGGATATATGACCTGTAGGATGGAGCTGGTCTCACTGTGTGTTGGTATGAGCTCATATGTTATTTTACAGAAAAGCGACCACTCTGAATACTAAAATAAAAAATAATTGAGCCATTTCAAGCCTATAAACAGGTCAATGGACTGCTTCAATGAAGAAGTTTATGACAACACTATAATAACCATTCTGAATGCTTTTCTGCTACTATCTGTTGTCAGCAGGATCATTCTTGCTATGTCATTGTAGCATCTTTGAAGCCTTTATCACTTCACGTGACTTTATTTAGCACTCTGAAACTCCAAGAAATAATATATTAAATTGGAACATGCAGAAGGAGAACCATTTTCCATCTGAGGGGAAAATAAATTAGCTGAAAAGTAATGCACTGGCTAAATGGACCTTAGGTCAGTCAAGCCATATGAAGATGCAGCATGGCATGTGGTTAGGAAATTACCTTCCACATTTGCTGATCAAGTTAGGAGTCACTGTGTCTCATCTATTTCTATGTAAATCAAATGAAAGGCCACTATTTAATAAGTAGATAGAAATAACTATTGAATATGATAATTAAGCAATATAACAATATAATATAATGGAAGCATTGGTAAGAGAACTCACGTTTGATACAGTTGAAATGATTGGAGAAATCATAATGTGCTATATTCAAGAACAAACACCACCTAAATGGAAATATTGTAATTTGTAGTTTTTGAATTATGGAGAAAGGAAAAGAAAGAAAGAACAGCCTATGATGGGTTCTTATTAGTAGGAAGTTACTTTTGTCATTAGCTTAGATCACTAACAATGACATTATGACATTTGGTGTAGAGGGTGTTTTAGTTGGAATTGGATAGTTGTAAAATTGTTTTAGTGAAGGCGAGATGTCCTCAAAGGGATTGGAGAGTAAATAATTAATATAGAAGCAATAATACCTCAAATCTTTGCCTTTGCTTGAACGTCAAAGAAATTCTCCATGTACACAAATAATACCTCAAATCTTTGCCTTTGCTTGAACATAAAAAAAGTCCCCCATATACACAAAAAAAAACATGTTTATTTTACATTAGAAAAACATAATCTATGTGTATCATGCGAATTTTCTGTACAGGTTACAATGCCTGTAGCTGCCTAAGAAAATTTATTCATTTTTTGTAAGAGATTATACTTTTGCTTTGGGGTCCTTCAAATCACGAGCAGAAAAATTATTTAGTTAAAAATTTTTCTATAGTTTTGAGGAGTGCGCCTAGTTTTCAATTAGGCCATTGTTGCAACCTTTGTAGAAGTTATGACTTTCAGATAGAAATTTGTTAAAAGAAAACTGCCAATTTTATCATTATTGTTATTTTTAAAATCTTTTTCAATGATACATCTTAAACTGCTAATTTTTTTTTTTATGTATCTAGTTACTTTTTATACCATTTTCAATGATATTTCTTACATTATTTTTTTCCTTGGTTCATGTTGAGACCAAGTTAGTGGATTAGGCTAACTTTTTTCTTTTCTTTCGGGTGGGCTGGTCGGGTGGGGAGAGATTCTTACCCTTGACAACCTGCAGAAAGGAGGCTGTCCCTTGTTAATAGGTGCTTCTCGTGGTTGAATAGAGCTGAATCTGCTGATCACATGCTCTTGCGCTGCTCCTGGACCAGGAACTTTTGGAACTTGGTCTCTTCTATGACTGGGCCGCACTGGTTTACCACCAGAACAGTGGACCTGGATAGTTACCTATTCTATAAAGCTAGGAGGAAAGCTTTTCCCCTTGTTTCCCTAGCCATTTTTAAGTTTTTGTGGAGGAAAAGAAATAAAAGAGCTTTTGAAGGATTGGCGATGCCATTACACGTTAGTAAAGACCAGTGGATTGATCCTGTAACAAGCTGGGACACTGGGCTGTTTGTTGTGTTTAACACTATTTTAATTCTTGATTTTTTGGGCGCCCTGCAGTGTGGATGATTTCCTTTTGTTGTATGTACTTGGATGGTATGCCCTTGATGACCTTTAATGAATTTTTCTCTATTGTAAAAAAAAAATCACGTGTATTAAGGTACATCACAAGAATATTTTGAATTTTTCTTTATTTACTTAATGAATGAATTGGTTTCAAACCTAACCTTTGCCATTTAGCTTTTGTACACAAGCTCATTAGTGCAACTTAGCTGAAGTAGCACAAAATTATGTCTAATATCATCCATTTCTCCGCATCCCCAACCCCCCCCCCCCCCTCTCAAGAAAAACCCAAAAAAAAAAGAGGGGCTCAGAGTGGTTTGTTGCCCTATTTATTTTTATATTGATATTAATGTGTTTAATGCAGGTTGAGGAGTTGGCTTTTCTTGTTAAAGACAATCTACCATGCAAGCATCTTATTCTTTCAATGGAAGAAGATTTTGTTAATTTTCTTCAGGATGATACCAGGTAGCATTATACTAAAGATTGGTAGATGATTTTGAAGTTATATTTTTTGGTTGAGAAACTGTAGTGCCTAATATGTTGAAAATAATGGAATTGCTAGGTCATTGAGCAAGCGAGATGAACATTAGTTTCGTAACATTTGAAAAAAATTTTGAAAAAATGAAAAGGTTGCCTGAATAGTGCAAGGTGTCACGAGCCGAATATTTCACACCTTTGTGAATGGATAGTGCGGCGCTAACTAAAGCCCTTTTGTTTAACTAGCTAGCCTAGCGTTTACCACAATTAACCAACAAAACACTTTCATTGTCATTCAAGCAGATTTAAGCGGAAGCAATCAACAACTTATGAAAGCAATGACACTTAAGCAGTAAACATTGAAGTAATGTAATTCATTATCAACACCTCTGTTAACAATGTGTGTCTAGCGAGGGAGGCAAGTAGGCTAAACACGTTGACAATAGCTAGTGAGTTTTACAAGTTGATGAACGCTCACCCTCCCCTAAGGAGCTTTCTATGCTATTCTCACTCTGGCACTAGGAAACATCAATATAACCCAGGAGTCAATGCTCTCCTTTTTAGCCTAGGGTAAAACTATTTCTAAAAAATAACCGTACACTAGTATATACATGATGGAAACCAATCCCAAACGCATGAGACAAGCGGTCATAGGCAAGCATAATGCCCTGAACAAGCTTGGCTTGTGACGCTCCCCCATTTATGCGGTCGACGTCCTTGTAGACTTTGACGCTAGGTATACTTCAACTTTGTCCATGAACAGCTGCATATCTTCCGCAGAAACCCAACCGATTTCTTTGTCGCCAAGTACTTTCCACTTCACTAAGAACTCCACCGCTTTTTCGTTGAGGATATGATATCTTTGTCTGCATGGATGTCTTCAACTTCTCATCTGTCGGGTTGCACTGTCTTAAATTCTGTTCTGGTTGACTGACTTCTGCGTGGATCTTCGGTGTCGGCATTGAACGACTTGAGGCAGTTGACATGAAACATAGGATGCACTTTCATCCAAGACAGAGGGTCAATTCTGTAAGAAGCCTTCTTGACTTTGGCCAAGATGCGGATTGATCCTTTATATTTACAAAGTAGTCTCCTATCTCGTCCCCGTAGTGACCTGATTTATTCAGGATTGAGCTTAACAAGCACCAAGTTACCTACATTGAAGTGTTGCGGTCTTCTCCTCTGATCTTCCCACTTCTTCATCCATTTAGAAGCTTTCTCTAGGTAGGTTCGAGCAATCTCTGCATTCTATCTCCATTCTTTGGTGAAGATGTATGCCTTGAGACTCTTTCCTTTGTATGATTTGTCCACCGTGTGAGGTAACATTGGCTACTGGCCTTTAACAAGCTCAAAAGGGATCTTGTTGGTGGTTGAACTCTTTTGGGCGTTGAAACAGAACTGAGCCACATCAAGTAGTTGCACCCAATTCTTCTTGTTGGCATTGACAAAATGACGCAAGTATTCTTCTAGTAGCTGATTGAATCTCTCCATTTGTCCGTCTGTCTGTGGATGGTAGCTTGAAGAGATGTCAAGCTATGAACCGAGGATTCTGAAAAGTTCTAATTAGAAGTTGTTGGTGAATCTTGAGTCTCAGCCATTGACAATATCTTGGGGAACACCCTAATACTTCATAATATTCTCGAAGAATAGTTGTGCCGTCTCTTCTGCCGAACAGTACTTTGGTGTGGGTATAAACGTACTGTACTTTTGAAAACTTGTCTATAACCACAAGTATAGACCTTGCATCTCTTACCCTGGGTAGGTTGGTGATGAAGTCCAGTGAGACACTTTCCCATGGTTTGGATGCTGCTAGTTGGGGCTCCAGTAGCCTTGTAATCTTCTTCCGCTCCACCTTGTCTTGTTGGTAGGTGAGACAAACCACATCATCAAGCATGTGTAGCCAATAATACCTCTGTTTTAGTAATGCCAATGTGTGCTGCCATCCTAGATGTTCGGTCCACATGGTACATGACACTCTCTTAACAGTGTTTTCCTCGAATCTCAAGCATGTGGCACAAAGAGCCGGCTACCATGGGTCATTAGCAGTCCGTCTTCCATCCATAACTGACGTGTTTTCCCCTCTTTGGCCAGCTTCATGAAGTTTTGCGCAATTGGATCTTTTGGCTAAATTCTCTTTTATGCGCTTCCGCATCGTTGTGATAATACTCACAGTCAAGTGTATTACCATTTGCAAGGTTGCCAGCTAGGCCTTCCTACTTAGTGCACCAGCAACTTGGTTTAGGCGCCCTGGCTTGTGCTTCAAATTTTGCCAAGATTTCTTGGCACCGACTTTGCTTGGGTGTCAACTTTGCCTGTGTGAAGAAGTTCTTAACACCCGAGTTATCCATTTTCACCACAAACCTTGACCCAAGTAAGTAATGTCACCACATGTGGAGACAATGTATCACTGTTAGCATCTCCTTCTCCTAAGCTTTGTACTTTCGTTTTGTTTCTCTAAGTTTACGACTCTCGTACGCAACAGGACGCCCCTTTTGTAACAAGACTCCTCCAAGGGCGTAGCCTAATGCATCTGTTTGCACCTCGAAGGGTTTCATGATGTCTAGAAGAGCAAGTATCGGATCTCTTATCATGGCATCCTTCAAGTTATCAAAGGTTCCTTGGCACTTCTCTGTCCAGTTCCTCCCCAGACCTTTTTTCAGTAGTTATGTCAAAGGAGCAGTTTTCCTCGAATACCCCTTTACGAACTTCCTGTAATAGTTGGCAAGACCAAAAAAGAAACGCAGCTCCTTCACTGTCGTTGGGATCTTCCATTCTTGAATTGCTCTTATCTTCTCCATATCCATCCTGTATGACATTGCTCAATTACATGACCAAGGAATTTGATGCTCCGCTGAGCGAAAGAGCACTTCCCTTTCTTCACATACAAATGGTTCTCTTTCAGCTTGTTGAACACCTTCCATAGATGCTCTTTATGTTCCTCCAGAGTGGAACTATAGACAACAATATCATCCAAGTACACCATGACAAACTTGTCAAAGCACTTACAAAATACCTAGTTCATCAAGGTACAGAATGTCGCAAGCGCATTTGTCAAACCGAATGGCATCACCAAGAATTCATATGCCCCATACTACGTCACACAAGTTGTCTTTGGCTCCTCCCTATAAGCAATTCTCACCTGATAGTAGCCCAACCTCAAGTCGAGTTTAGTGAAGTACTTGGCATGACTCAGCTGATCAAACAGATCGGCAATCAACGGAATAGGATACTTGTTGCGCACTGTCACCTTGTTGAACGTGCGGTAGTCTACACACATCTGCATGCTCCCATCATGTTTCCTATGAAAATACCCCAGTGCTCTGAACGGTGCGTTGGAAGGTGAATATATCCTTCTTCCAATAAATCATCAAATTGTTTTCTTAACTCTGCTAGCTTTGGAGGTGTCATCCGATATAGCCTCTTAGCAGGTTGCTTCACTCTTGGCAATTACTCGATCTCATGCTCCACACCTCGTAGTGGAGGCAAGTTGTGAGGCAGCTTATCCAACATCACCACCTTGAACACATCCAACACAGCTTGGATGGTCGTAGGCACCAGCTCTTGGCTTACTTCTTCCTCTATCGCCTTGGTGGCTAGATATGTCCGCTCACCCCTTCTCAATCCCTTTTTGAGTTGCATGGCTGAAAGGAATTTCTGATCATTTTCTTTATTTGCAACGACTTGCACCATGCAAGGGTGATCTCCCATCAGACATAGGGAACCAGCAAAAGGCATCGACACTACCTTAGTCTCCCTCAAGAATTCCATTCCCAAAATGACTTGGAAGTCATCCAACGACACCGCTGTAAAATTCGCATGAGCAGCCCTTTGCTCAAGCTTCACATTCACTCACTTTGCTACTCCCACAGTAGGTTGGGCTATAGAATTCACCGCTTTCATACATCTTGAATCTTGAGTCTCCTTGCTTCTACCTATGAAACAAAATTATGGGTGGCCTCGGTATCCACCATAGCATGGGTACTCTTCCTATTGATCCTCAAGTCCACGAACATCAATCCTTTTGCTTATGTAACTTTTGTCGCTTATGTAACTTTTGATGCTTTTGCCTACTTTTCCAATGCGTTCACCAGTCGCATTGCACCCATCATCGAGGTATCCTCCTCTTCCTCATCACTTTCCAATGTCTGCTCTGTGGTGGAAGCTTGTAAGGCATTGAGTGATGCCTTATAAGGGCACTCAGCAACTCTCTGAGGACCTCGACATAAGTATCATGAAATTCTACCCTTTTCACTGGGTGTGTTGAACCCTCAAGACAATGAAACTTCTTTTGAAGTTGATGCCTTAAAATCGGCTCCCCTACTTTTGGGTTTGCCCTTCTTGAAAGACTTTTTGCTGTTTCCACCTATGCCACTCTCTTTGGACGAAGCGGTATTATCACCAGCGTAGTTAGTCAAGCATTCCGCGGCAACTTGTGCGGTATACAAGTCTTGAACTCTTTTCCTATGAAGCTCTATTCTTGCCCACGATTTCAACCCCTCAAGAAAATAGAACAACTTGTCCTTTTCCGACATGTTCCTGATATCCAACATTAAAGCAAAATATTGTTTCACGTATTCCCTGATTGACCCAGTATGCTTTAGGTCTCTCAGCTTCTTCCTAGCATTGTACTCAACATTCTCAAGAAAGTATTGGGCCTTAAGCTCTCTTTTCAAGTCTGCCCAACAATCCACTACACAACGCCCATTCTCAATTTCACTATACTTAGTACGCCACCATAGTTTGGCGTCACCAACCAAGTCCATAGTCGCAATATCCACTTTCACCTGTTCTGAGTCCATCCTCAAATTGCAAAAGTATTGCTCCATATCAAACAAGAAGTTCTCCAACTCCTTTTCATCACGGGCACCCCTATACGTCCTGGGTTTTGGTATCTTGGTCTTGCTAAACCCCGGAGTGTTAGAGTTTCCCATAGCAAGAACCATCACGTTTATCTTTGCAGTCAAATTAGCTATCTTAGCTTGCAAGGTCTCCACAGTGTTGTGAAAGTCCTTTGACATTTCCACCATCGAATTCTGTTGACGCTTTTGTGATCCCTCCAATTCATCAACACGTTCGGTCAGTTGAGCCATCTCTACGACCACATTGTTGGCTGCCGTCTCAGCTTGTGCTTCCAGAACATTAATTCTCTGGGCATTGGTCGGCATGATCATTTACCAAAGCTTTACCCATCCCACAACGAAGGCAACTAAATTCACGTAGCAACTAACCGAGCTCTGATACCAGGTACGGGCCGAATATTTCACACCTTTGTGAATGGACCATGTGGCGCTAGCAAAAGCCCTCTTGCTTAACTAGTCAGCCTAGCATTTACTACAATTCACTAACAAAACACTTTCATTGTCATTCAACTAGATATAATCGGAAGCAATAAGCAACTTATGAAAGCAATGACACTTCAACAGTATACATTGAAGCAACGTAATTCATCATCAAAACCTTCGTTAACAATGTGTGTCTAGCGAGGGAGGCAAGTAGGCTAAACATGTTGACAATAGCTAGTGAGTTTTACAAGTTGATGAACTTTCACACTCCCCTAAAAAGCTTTCTATGCTATTCTCACTTTGGCACTAGGAAACATCAATATGATTGAGGAGTCATACTACCTTCTTTAGCCTAGGGAAAAACTATATTTGAAAAATAATCCTACAAAAGTATTTACATGATGGAAACCCATCCCAAACGCACGAGACAAGCGGTCACAGGCAAGCATAATGCCCTTAACAAGATTGGCTTGTGACAAGTTGTGACAAGGCATTGTATTTGGAAAATACCCTTTTTCGAAATGCCTGTAATTATGCATGGTTATCACATTCTTGCTACTATATCTACACGTCTTTCACGTAATAATCTGCTATGTCCATCCATTTTTGTTACATTACATTCAACTAATCAACTATGAATCTATGACTTCGAATTTTTTCATGTCAGCTAGGATATCTCAGGTGACTTGGTTGTGTGAAAAGGGTACAATATATATATATATATATATATATATTATGTCTGTTATGAATTCTCAAATTTGTGCCCTGTTCATTTTTTGCAATTAATATTACAAGTCATATGATGAACTTTCCTTTGAAATAAAAACTAAAAATAGAATCGTATCTGTTGTACCCTGTTCAGTTCTCTTTTCTTCTCTCAATGAGATTTATTTTATTTTGTAAAAACTACAAATAGAATGGGCTAATTCTATATGCTACGAACTTCATTACAAATATTGTTTATTTACAAAACATATATAGCATGCTACATAATTATATTGTCAGTCGTCTAATGAAATTTAAAAGATTTCTTATATAATTAGGTACATATATTAGATCTTATTCTATTTTTTAATTTTTTAGAAAATAAAAATTCTTCCAGTACTATATTAATAGTATCATGATTGCATCTATCAAAGTAAAGATAATATTTGCTACATAATTTGTATATATGTAAGTATTAAAATCTCATATATCAAATAATACAATAGTCAATCATGCCAAAAAATTTCTGTGGCAAAGTACCATTTGCTCTTTATGAAGTCAGAATTTAAGTTTTAATGTTTTCAAGATGTCAATTGAGACTGGATGCTCTTTATTAAAGTGATGTTTTTCTTCTCTTTTTTCATGAGTGAGGACTTCTTCTCCTTTGTTGCCTCTGTTTCTCCTTCCTAATTTCTATGAAGCTCTCTTTTCTATAAAAAAATAACAAGGTAGTTTAAAATTTCAAAAGGTTTACTTCATTCTAACCATGAATTTGATCTTTAAGGAGTATTGTTCCGGTTACATGTTTGCTTATAATTTAGTTTTATCATTTCTTTATTGTGCTTAGTTCTATGATTGTATTAAATGTATCAATATTTAATCAATATTATTTACTTACAAAGTCTCACATGTAATGCATGTGACAGAACTGCAATATATATTATGTCTATGTGTAAATGAAAAAAAAATACAGTGGACACCATCTCCGTATACCTGATTTAGACCGTCTTCCTCAATTGTGTTGCATTCTTGGAAGTTTTTTTTTTCAAATAATTTTATATATTTTTCTTATTATAAGATTTTTTTCAATATTCAATCCTTAAGTTTTATTCAATATTCGTTTTGCATTAATTATCATAATTAGTTTATTAACTTGCCAAAATTTAGTACTTTGGTTCTATATTATCTTGTATTGACTAAATAACATAACTAATTTATTTTCTTTCTTTAATTCTTTGATTTATTTGTAGTAGCTAATTATTTGCTTTAATATGTATGGCTTTTAGATTTTGTCTTCATCCCAGGACGCTATGCCAGTTGATCTGATCTAGACAATGTCTTCTTTCCTTGTTTTGTTTACATGGTGATTTTTTCTTTACTAGACAGTTTCCTTATTCAATATTTGAAGTTGATTGAACAAAATTAATTGTTTTCATAATTAATTTATTTGCTTTCTTTACTTGCCAAAGTTTTGCGTCTATGAGTTCAAGATTGTGTCTTGGTCCCATGAGACTTAGTCTACAACATATATTCAAAAGTTATTCTGTCATGATAAGGATCCATGGTCCGTGACCTTAGCCTCAGCTCTATTAGATCATTTTCCTTTAGGATTTCCTCCCCTTTTGCAAGTATATTTTTTGTACAATGACCATGTGGATGGGAGCAGTGGATACACACACACACACACACACACACGCATACATTATATTATATATATTTGGAAGTAGTGGAAATAATATTTAGAAGGAATATTAACATAATCTGCCTTCAAGCTTCAAGAGGCGAAATGGATATGAGAGAAAGTTAGTGAAATTGAAAAATCTAGATGTAAACTTTGGTATACTCGTAAAGAGAAAGATAAAAACGGGATGGGTATTATTGTAGACAAAGACCTAAAAGATAATGTAGTAGATGTTAAAAGAATAGGGGATAGGATTATTAAAATCAGGATAACTTTAGGCGTGGAGATAGTCAATGTTATTAGTGCGTATGTGCTCCAAATTGGGCTTAGCAGAAATCTTAAAAGACAATTTTGGGAAGATATAGATAGTATTTTACAAGGGATACCATTGTCTGAAAAGACATATAGAAGCTGATTTGAATGGTCATATATGAAAGGATAATATAGGATATGAGAGGATATGTGGACACAATGGATATGGAGATAAAAGTGAGGCCAGTGATAAAATCTTAGATTTTGCCATGTCTTACGATTTGATTGTATTAAATATTTGCCTTATAAAATGAGAAGAACACTTAATTACCTTCAAGAGTAGGTATAAAAAAAATCAAATGGTTCTTCTTAACTAAGAATGGGGATCGTCTAGACTCTATCTAGTAAGGATTGTAAAGTTATTCCTGGTGAAAGTTTGACTACACAACATAGAGTCTTAGTACTAGGTACGCATATTAAAACATGGAAGAGAAGAAGTAGCATAAATCAACACGAGAACTAAATGGTGGTACTTGAAGGGATATAATATAGTAAAATTCAAAGATAAAATGAATAAAGAGTTTGATTGGACAATAAGGAATAAGGTTGATGCAAATACTGTTTGGAATAAAATGGCAAATTCTATCGTAAGATAGCAAAAGAGGTTTTAGTTGAGTCCAAAGGAAGATACTTGGGTAGTAAAGAAAGTTGGTGGGATCAAGAATTCCGAAAAGCCGTTAAGACAAAAAGAAACTGGTATCAAATATGGCATTTGTAGAAATATAGAAAGTCTTGAAAAATATAAAGAAGCAAGAAAAATGCAAAAAAGACTATTAGTGAAGCTAAACATAGAGCTTATGATTCGTTATATACTAAACTAGATACAAAAGAAGGAAAAAAAAATATTTTTAAACTTACTAGAGTTAGAGAAAGAAAATGCAAAGATTTAGGTGATGTAAAATGTATAGAGGACAACTATGATAATGTCTTAATTAGAGAAGAAGACATAAAAGAGAGGTGGCAGAGATACTTTGATAAGTTGTTTAATGAAAACCAAAATGAAAGATTGAAGTTAGAAGTGACAAATGAGGAGAACACTAAAATTAGGAGATTTATTCGCAAAATTAGAGTCCTTGAAGTTAAGATGACATTAAAAAAATATGAAAAGTGGGAAATCTATAAAATATCAATTGAAGTTTGGAAATGTTTAGGAGATAAATGAATTATTTGGTTAACTTATCTATTCAACACTATTATAAAAACCAAAAAAATGTCAGAAGAATGGAGGAAAAGTATGTTAGTACCTTTGTACAAAAACAAAGGCGATGTTCAAAAGTGTAATAACTTTGTGGAATTAAGATTTTGAGTCATACAATGAAATTATGAGAATTGGTAATTGAACATAAAATAAGATTAGAAACGAAGATCTTAGAGAATTTGGTTTTACGCCTGGGAGATCAACAATAGAAACTATTTTTCTTTTAAGAAATTTAATAAAAAAGTTTAGGGAAAAGAAGAGGGACTTGTATATAGTTTTTATTGACCTAGAAAAAGCTTATGATAGAGTACCTAGGGAAGTTCTTTTGTGGGTCTTAGAAAAGAAGGGTGTTTGCAGTAGATATACGTTGGTCATTAAGGATACGTGTGATAGGGTAGTGTTTACCGTTAGGACTATAGGAGGAGAATCTAGAGATTTTCCAATCACAATATGTGTACATCAAGGTTCTAATTTGAGTCCTTATCTTTTTACTTTAGTAATTGATGAACTAACTAGGAATATAAAAAATGAGATCCCTTGGTGTTTGTTGTTTGCAGATGATATCGTGTTGATTGATAATAGTAGGAGCGGTGTCGAATCTAAGCTAGAATTTTGAAGAACCACATTGGAGTCTAAAGGCTTTAGGGTAAGTAGGAATAAGACAAAATATATGAAATGTAATTTTAGTAATGTAAGGAGTAGCAATGTAGAAGATTAAACTTGAGAATCAAGAGATTAATAGCACTAATAAATTTAGATATCTTGGATCTATTATGCAAGTTGAAGGGGAAATTGAAGAAGATGTAGTACATAGAATTAAAACAGGTTGGGTAAAATGGAGGAGTGCATCAGGTGTGTTGTGTGATTATAGAACACCCTTAAAATTGAAAAGAAAGTTTTATAATACAGCTATAAGGCCAACTATGCTTTATGGTTCAAAATGTTGGGCAACTAAGAAACGACATGTACAAAAAATAAAAGTTGCTTAGATGTCAAAGTTAAGGTGGATGAGTGGTCTAACATTAAAAAGATAAAGTAAGAAATGAACATATACGTAATAATTCAGGCATAGCACCGATTGAAAACATGGTAAGGGAGGGGTGACTTAAATGGTTTGGTCGTTTGAAACGGGCCTAGTAGAGCACTTGTGAGGACGAGTGAGTTAGTTATTGTTTTTGGCATGAAAAGAGGTAGGGGTGGACCTAAAATAACTTGGAAAGCGGTAGTGAGGAAGGATTTAACAGCCCTTAATCTAATAGAGGAAAACGCTCTTTGATCGGGTGAATTGGGAAAAAATGATTCATGTAGCCGACCCCACCTAGTGAGACTTAAGGTATGTTGTTGTTGTTGTATATTATATATATTTGGATAGAAAAAGAAGCTCTATTAAACCAGGCAAGAAGCGAATTCAATAGCAGAGAACTAGAAGTCCTCACAAAAGAACACTAGAAAAAAGAAAAATTACATCAACATAATAAAGCTACCCAAGCCAAATTCCCCCACATTCCCACAACCTATTAACATCCTTACCCTCTCCAAAACCTATAAAAGAAATAAGCAAGAACTCCTTTTGTCCTCTACGACTTTGGACAAACCCACTCTTAACCAAGAACCAAGAAGTCCAAAATGTGAATTCCGCAAACCTCAAGCAAAAGAACAGTGAAGAAACAAACGAGACACGTATTTAGAGCTTTTCCCACACATAAAACACATATGTTGACTTTATTAAGTGCCCCTAGCCAAACAAGTGACTTTATATTAGAAGTAACTTTGGCCTCACATATACCTTGATCGATAGGTAAAACCACATCAGCCTTAAAAAGGTGAGAAAAGAAGGATTTACTAGAAAAATCTCTTCAAAGAAGGACCAAGGATGATATAAATGAGTAAAGGAGCAGAAATGGAATTTCCTGCACCCCAAACATCTTCCCAAAACCTAATTTGATTACCTCTACCCAATTGAAACTTTGTTAGACAAAGAAACAAAAGGTCAACCTGCGAAATAGACCTCCAAGGACTCTAAGAAGAACTTCCAATGTTCCACCATTTTGCTAAGCCAATCATGGAAGTCTGGATAAAATTGCTAGACTTCCTGACATGAGTTTTAAGAAACCGTGTTTAACAATCCATGTTGCTATCTCCTCCCTATGAAACACTCTCCTATTTCATTCTGTCCAAATGCTCTAAGACACATAAAGGGCCCATCCCCTAGACATTGGTTGTTTTGACCCATTTTGTTACGCAATCCAACTTTATGGCTAAGTAAAAAGCAAGAGTTGTTTTGTGGTAATAAGTATAAACCACTTCACAATAAATCATTGTCAGAAGAAACTCTAGATTCCCTTAGCAAAATCAGTGCAAAAGTAGATGGTTTGAGGTCTTCCTTCCTTCTTGCATAAGTGATATTTGTCAAAAAAATCACATGCCGCTTTGTGAGGTTGATCCCTGTTAAAACAGCCCCTCCAGAAGATTCCCAAGCAAAAATGATTAGAATCTTGTTGTTTCAGGGAAGAAAAGGATAGTGGTGTTGGCTTAGATCTCTAATAATTGACTTGAGGGAGATAAACAAAAGGAGATCATGTCTTATCCTGCAAAGCTTGGTATTAATGTTGGAAGGCCAGTCAGGTGGAAGGTGAAGCTAAAATTGCAGAGGGAACTAGCCTTACAAGTTCATCTCGAGATTGGGTTTGTCTCAAATATCTAGTTTTCCTAAGGTACTTAATTATTTTATTTTCTTTCGAGACCTATTCGGTAAAATGGAGATGTTAGTCATGAGCTCAAATGACTGTCATAGGTGCTGCAATTGGAATTAGTTCTCCAATGTCCCCCAATACTAGTTGTAAGTTACCTTTGTGCCAATGGGAGTTTGTAGGGGAGTCTTAATGGTTGACTTACTAGGGAATGAGAGGGACAACCAGCATGCCCAATCCCTTCTTGATGAGATAAGACTTAGGTTAGTTAGTCCTCATGGAGAGGTTCTTTGATTGGGGGAGGGTTCTTAATTGAACTGAAAGAGGCCTTGGAAGTTAAGTATGGAGCTGATTAAATCGTCATAGGTATTAACATGGTCAGCTAAATAAGTAAGGATTCAGATCATAGAGATCTGACAAGTTTTACGCTAATTGTCAGCTACCTAATGCAAACCTCCTCCTTTATCTGGGTTTGGGACCGACTATGTGTGAAATTTAGGACATTGAGTGCATCACGAGTGTAGTTAGGTCATGAAGTGCACCAATGAGGAGTGAGCTATGTATTGTTAGCGGTAGTTTAGGGCTAGGAGTAGACCTAAAATAACTGGCAATGATGTAGTGATAAGGATTTAATAGCCCTTAAATTATTGAAGGAAATTGCCCATGGTCATTTAAATTAGTGGAAAAAGGATTCATGTAGCTGACCTCACTTTGTGGGACTTGAGGCTTGAGGCTTGATTTGTTTTTGTTGTTGTTATGGATCAGCATGAGATTGTGGAGTTCAATTCTTTTGCGGGTTGTTTGGTTTTGTCTTTGGCCTTCGACTTGATTAGGTTTTCTTTAGGTGTCATCTCCCTAGGGTATTGTTAGTCTTGCACCCCAATCTGAAGAATTCTAATTTATTTGTGTACCTTTTTAGAATCCTTGTTGGTGTTGCGAGGAGATTGGAGAAGATGATGAGGGATTTCTTATAGTTGGTGAGAATAAGAAGGATCATTTTAGCTACTAGGTGGATAGAAGTCCCAAGTCACAAGTAGGTTTAGGTCCTTAAAATTTGATGTCTAAGACCATTCTGGTTAGTGGGTTAATGGTTGTGGAGTGGGGAGAATTTATGCTACTCACATGCATCTCTAGATGTTTTGTCTCTCATATTTCTCACTTGCAACCCTCTTATACATTGTAGTGGTTGTCATGATAATACTATACATTTTGGGAGGATCATTGGGTGGTAGATGTGTCTATGTCAGCTTTGCTTCCATTTCTTTCTAGACTTTCTTCCATGGTTAGTTCTCTTGTTTCTCTTTTTTGTGCTTTGGAGGGGAATTTTCTCTTGTAGGATTTCCATTCTTTTATTGAATCTTAATGAGAGAAGTTGATGAATACATCAAGCTGATAGTGATTCATTATTCTTTTGTTCCTTTTGTTACGTGCAATTCTTTTACTTAGCATGGGGAGAATTTTTTTGATCTTTTAAATCTGTTTTGGCTCATTTAATGATTTTGAAAATCATTTTTATTTTCCTTTGGACAAATATTTGGAAGGCTATTGTTCCCTCCAATATTAGCCCCCCATTTGGTTCGCGAAATAGAATTGAAGTAGGAAAGGAATCGACGTAGGAATGGAGTCAAGCTAGGAATAGAATCACTATTGGGATGCGATTACTGCGTTTCATTACTCAAGCATAATGATTCAAACTTCCTACTCCAATTCCTTTCTAGCATTTGGAACCCTTGAATGGTGGCCGGAATGGAATGAAAAATAAGTTATTTCAAATATGTCCCTAATTGGAGTAATTAAATAATAATATAATTGTAATAATTAAGTAAACTATTGTCATAAAATATTAAAATATAATATAATATAATATAATTATTAAATAATAATAAATAAAGTAGTTATGGTACAAACTACTACAAACAACAAAAAACAACAAAACCAAGCCTTAAGTCCCACTAGGTGGGGTTGGCTAAGTTATAGTACAAAGTAAATGTTAAAAATGCTTAGTTAGAGTCTATTGTTTCTAATCAATGTAGCGCACTCACATATATGACAATCTACTATTACCATTCACCAAGCAATACTGTTGACTCAGGGGGTGGGAGGGAGGAGATCACGAAGAAGAGACTGCAACTATTTTTTTTTTCTTCTTGATTTGGTTGTAACTAACTCACCAAATAGCACCTTAGCTTGATTCCATGCAGAGATGAGATTGGAATTCTTGTCTATAAGAATGGAGAGGGTGATGAGGGATTTCTTACAGCTCATCGTGTGTGAGGATAAGGAGGATCATTTTAGCTGCAGGTTGGTTAGGAGGCCTAAGTTACATGTAAGTTTAGGTCTTAAAAACTTTGGTGTCTAAAAACATTTCATACTGGGGTATGGTTCTGGAGTTATCTTTTAGAAGCAAAATCCTTTTGTCATAAGACTATTAAGGAGAAGCATGGTCTTCATCAAAACAAAGGGATATTGATGGGAGAATTTATGCTACTCATGTGTGTCTTTGGAAGTTTGTCTCTCAGATTTCTAAGCTGTTTTTTCCTCTTATATGTTATAGGGTTTACAATAATAATGCTATTTATTTTTGGGAGGATCATTGAGTGGCAGATGTAATTGCATCAACTTTGTTTCTGTGTTTTGTTAGACTTTCTTCCATGCTTAGTTCTCCTATTTCTTATTTTTTATTCTTTGGAGGAGAATTCTATCTCGTAGGATTCCCTTTTTGTATAGAATCTTAATGAGAGAGAAGTGGATGAACAGGTTGTGATTCATAATCCTTTTGTTTCTCTTTTTACGTGTGATTCTTGTGCTTGTTTAGGGCATTATGCTTGTCTGTGACTGCTTTTCTTGTGCACATGGGATGGGTAGCCATCATGCAAATACTAGTCTAGGGTTTTTTTTTTTTGAGTAGGATAATGCCATATTGAAAATGGGGAGTATTACTCCTCGCTCATATGATGTTCCCTCGTGCTAAGTTGCAACAACGTAGAAAGCTCTTTAGAGGAGGATGAGTGTTTATCAATCATTGTAAAACTCACTAGCTTTTGAGTGGCTTTTAAAACAATTGGATCCAACTAGATGGAGGACAAATTGCATTGTACGATTCACATGATTCAATTCGGTTCGATTCTACAATACACCAAGGGAATCCAATAATTCACCTATGATTCATAGCATTCTGGGATTCAGCCATGAGTTGAATTGATTTGAGCCTTGCTTGATATGAATCGTATGATTTGAATAGAGAATTGTATGATTCTAACAACTATGTTGGGAATTGGGATATGATGAAGGAGAATTTAATGTGGGTGTTCTTTGTGTTCCATGGTAATGGTAAGGTGGGAATGAGTATTAATTCTACTTTTATCACCTTAGAACCTAAGAAACATAATTGGACCAAGGTGTTGGATTTTTGGCCTATTAGCTTACTCTCAAGTGGGTATAAGATCATTGCTAAGGTCCTTGCTAATAGGTTTGGGGCTGTCCTTAGTGAGACTATTTCTCTTGCTCAGAGTGTTGTGTGTGTGTGTGTGTGTGTGTTGTTGGGTGAGGAGGGGGGAGGCAGATTGTGGATGCTATTTTTGTGGTGAATGAGGTGGCGGAGGGTACGTGTCATAAACAAAGAAGGGGATTGTGTTCAATTAGATTTTGAGAAGGCTTATGAAAGGGTCAGTTGGGGTTTCTTGCTTAGGAAGCTTTTGAGGAAAGGGTTTGGCATAAGGTGGAGGAATTGGATTAGGGGTTGCTTGTCTAGTCCTCCTATTTCAGTTATTATTAGTGGGCAGCCTAGAGAGTGGATCTTCGGGCTGAGGCAGGGGGATTGTCTATGCCCTTTTTTCATTTGTCCTTGTGGTGGACATGTTGTGTAGGATGTTAGAAAGGGCTGCTGATAGGGGTTGTGAAGGGTATTAAGGTGGGTAGGGTGGAGGTGGTTGTTTCTCATTTACAATTTTTTGATGACACCATCATTTTTTAGATGGCTATAACGGCTCTTGTAAGCATTCTCGCTATTTTGTAGGTTTTTAGAGGGTTTTTGGTTTTTAGATTATTCAGGGAAAAGTGGTGTCTATAATAATTTTGAGAAGATTTTGGATTTGACCTCCCTGGTTTTGGGTTTTTAGAGTGGCCTTTAATTATTTCGTTGTCCCTATGGTGGTAAGTCCCATTCTTTTAGTTTTTTGGGATCTGGTGGTTACAAAGGTAGCTCAGCAGTTGGATGGGTGGGAAGGTGTTTTATTCTCTCGGTAGAAGTAATCTTATATAGGCTAGCTTGTCTACTATTCCTCTGCACTTTTTTTTTCCTCTTTTCAGGATTCGCAGAGGGGTTGCCTGCAGGCTTTAAAGGATTACGAGGTGTACAGGAGAGATGAGATCATTTAGGTTAATGGGGAGTGGTGTGTAGATCTAAGGAGAGAGGGTTTGGTCTTGGTCATTTGGTGTCTGAAAAAGACCCTTTGGAAAACCTCTTCTGCCAATGTTTTTCCTTGTAGTCACATCATTTGGAAGGCTAAGATTCCTTGGAAAATCTGGACCTTTATCTGGATTGTGATACTGAATAGTATCAACACACAGGCATGCCGCAGATTAGGCGTTCTTATATGTCTATCAGCCTTGGTATGTGGATGACTGGCCGGGAGTCCAATGAAATGAACACACATCTCTTTCTGCACTGCAGGTAGCATTATATTTTATCTCTTATATAGGTGAAGCTTGGGTGGCACCTCGGATTGTGGGAGATTCTTTGCTTGTGAAGCTTACTGATTTTGGCTCAAGTAGAAAGGGCTATGTTTTATGGAGCAGAGCAATTTTTTCTTTCATATGGATCCTTTGGATGGAGAGCAACACGAGGATCTTTAGGGGCCACACATCCTGCCCTTTTATGGGATATAGTGGTGTTCTTAGCTTTGTTTGGGCCCATTCTTTTGGCTTCTTTTGGAGTTTATCACTGTTCAACCTTCAAAGGAATTGGAAGGCTGCTCAGCTCTTATGTATTTATTTGGTTGTGGATTACAGTATCTTGAGGACTTTTTATCCTCCTCCATTGTACATTATTTTGATTATTAATACTTGTTTTTCTTACTCAAGGAAAAAACAAAAAATATCACTGCCCTTTTGGCTAAATGGCTATGGAGTTTTCCTGTGGAGATAAATTTCCTTTGGCACAAATTTGTAAAAAGTAAATTTAGTTTGCAACAGAATGGATATGATGCGAAAATGGGCTTTAGAAGTTCCTCAAAGTCTCCTTGGAGGTCCATATCTCAGGTTTACTCTATCTTTCTTTCTCTTAAGTTTCATTTGGGTTGTGAAAATCTTATTTGGTTTGGGAAGATGTTTGGGTGGGGGAAGTTGACTTGTCTTGTTCTTTCCTTGTTTGTATCGTCTTCTTCTCGCCACGAGCATGGGGTTTCCTCTTTCCTTGCTCACGAGAGGGACTCCTCTTGGGATTTTCATTTTATAAGGAACTTGAATGATAGAGAGTTAGAGGAGCTTTGTTCTTTGCTTATTGTGTTGGAGAGTTGCTATATCTCCAATAGGATTGATGGTATATATATATATATATATATTGATAATAAAAGAAGGTATATTCAAATTCTTAAATTTTGATTTCAACTAAAATTTTGAAGCCCCAAAAGTATAGAAATTTGATGTCAATTTTGATTTTTTGATGTCAATTTTGATTGCGATTTAAAACAAAGTTGGAAATTAGTAAAGGATGGGTTTCTTTTATAAAACTTTAGAAATGGTTAATAGACATAATAATGTAAGTTCTAGACTAATATTTTATAAATTAAATACATCTATGTTGCGAGGTGCAATAGTTGTAATACAATATTGTATTAAACATATTCAAAGATAATGTGTATTAAACATATTTGGTTAATATAAGTGAAATTCATAAATCAATTAAATATTATTTATTATACAAACAAAGATAATTTAGACATGAATATTTAAATAAAATTTTGTTGTAAGTTTAATTTTTTGTATAATTTGAAAAGGCATTGTAATAATCTTTTAATTCAATAAGAAAATAAGATAACTTAAGATAGAAATTTCACTTGTCTAAATATTACATTTGAATTACTCAGGAAATTTCACTATATGGTTAACATTTCAACAAGTTTCCTAAATTGTCTAAATTTTGATGAATTTTGGACGATTCGTTAAAATTTCGATGGAAATTATTAAGATGGAAATCAATTGCCATTTTGATTTTGAGGGTGATGGAAAGCAGAAATTTCAATGGAAATTTTGGCAGTTGCATGGAAATTTTTAAGACCATGGTACCGTATATTAGATAGGGAAAAAGGAAGGGGTGTAATGTGTGGGGACAAGTCCACCTAATAACAAAAGGAAAAAAAGAAAAAAAAAGAAAAAAAAAAACACAAGACCACAACATGAAACTGGAAAAATTAACCAAGGAAACCCCTTTTCAAACCCTTTCCTTCACTATTTACCAAGCTCTTCAAATACGCTAATTCCCTTTGACCTTTCATCCTAAACTTTTGCCACCATCCAAGCACACTTCATTTCCTCCAATATTAGTCAATTTTAAATCCATTTTATCCAAAAGCTCTTGAGCTTCTAAGTCCTTAGAAATTTCCTCCACGTGAGTAGGCAAAATTCCATACCTGTGCTGTAAATTGTTAACCAAGCTATCATTGTCAAAGATAGACACTCCTTCCGAACCTTCCAATGGGGGAGGATTAACATAAGATAAATCCCCTACTTTGTTGCAAGAATCAGAGACGTACTCATATGGTTTTCCAATCTCATCCAACAACAACCCCCAGCCAGAGTCAAACTTACTAAAATTATCACTCTCTGAATATGAAAAATCCCTCCATTTCTTTACCTCCTTTTCTATTTTTGTCCCGTTGCTACTTCCAACCCCTTTCTTTGTTAGAGTCTTCCACTATACTAAGTTTTCCTTTAGAATCTCTTCTTAAAAACTTTGCCTGTCACACCAGAATTCTCTCATCTTCAAACACCTTTCTCATTGCAGCACACATATGAGCTGCCTTTCAACGAGCATACACCTAACTTCTAACAGAATCTGGAAAAAAGACATCAGCAATTCCATCCACACCCCCCCCCCCACCCAAAAAAACCAAAAGCAGCCCTGGTTTTTTTTTTACTTCTTTCTACCCAACCTTTTAAACCCTCTTTGATGCTAATAGTGTTTTTAATATCCAATCTGCTTTTGACTCTGAACTGCTAGTATTCTCAGTATGATCCAAAGTTCATTCAGCTCATTTCGAAACTTGGAATGGATTTCATTATCAGAGGGTATAGCATCCTCCTTCCCACTAATTCCATGAGTTCTGGGGTCTGAAATCCTGCCTTCCCATTCTAGAGATCTGGATCCGGAAAAGAATTACCTGGGTCTGCATATCTCGAAGACTCCGACCAACAACCTGACTCTTGCCATTGTTTTTTCAGTATGGAGCCCAAAGAATGAGATTCTCACCTACTCCTCATTAGAGCCTGAGCCAGACTTACCTAAACCTTGGGCCTGCTCAAATAAATTGCCCAGTTTAGATAAAAAAGAGGTACCTTTTTTCTTTCAATCAATTGGGCCATGTCCAGAGCGAGAAACATTCCTCTGGCCCACTCCTCTTTGCAGTCTCCCCCCTGAAAGCAACCCTGGTTTTGTTCTCATTCAATTCCAGTTGGTTTGCGATGATTTCTGTCTTCGAAAGCCCAGCTACACTTGTATGAATCGCACCACGACAGCTACATCACCTCTTTTCTCTTCCAACCAACATACCTTGATTTCCATAAGGAGCTTGGCAGCTGCGACCCTCACCTTTGCCTTTATTTCCTTCCAACACCACCTGACTCCACGATCTGGTGCATGAAAGGCCATCTGCAGCTATACCTCCAAAATCCTTCTGGAGCTAAAATCACTTGTGAAGCTTCGCCAACCATCGCCCTTTGCAGCACCAGGAATGAGCACAAAATTATCTCTTATATTTCCAACCCATCCCCAACTTCAAGAACTTTCCCACCTTTGTCCACCTGATTGACAACTAGTATTGCATGATACCCTTACTCCTTTCTGTCTGACCAAAGGCCGACAACCCATCAGCAAAACATGATGCAGCCTCTTCCGAACACCTTACCGACCTGTTGTGAACAGAATTGCTCTCAACCACAGGAAAATATGAGATCCCTCTGACCTTGTCTAAATGCAAATTGAAGGATTTCCTTTTGATCTGTATCGTTCGGTTCAGCATAGCCGACACCAGGAGGCTTCATGGATCCATACTCATGAGAAGGGGAGAGGTTCGGTTTCAAGAGAGGGAACTAGATAAATACAAGGAAAGAGAGAGGCAGACATGTTTTTCTTGGTGAATTACCCAACCTTGGAGTGATTTTAGAATTTGGAATTTGGATTCTTCCATTGAGGGGTTGGGGGGTGGGTTCTTGTTTAGTTAAGGCTCATGTATCTTCTCCTCTTTTTTCGGGACATATGGGATGCTAAAGTTCCTTCTAAGATCTGCTGCATAATAGGAGGCCTTCTAAAGCTTTGTTTCCAGTTATGTGTCTCGTGTGGAAATAGCTCTGAAAATGCATCTCATGTCTTTTTGCACTGCTCAGTTGCTTGGGGACTCTGGAGCATTCTTGGAGTTCTTGGTGAATCGTTGGTTTGTCTAAAATCAGAGGAGGAAGGATTTCTGTTGGTTTTGGGAGGGGAAGGATGCTGGGAAGCTATATGTGCTGTTCTCTGGGGTAATTTTGTCGGAAAAGAATGCTAGATTCTTAAGTTGTCAAGGGATCTTCTCTGGGACAGGATTTGGTATTTGGCTTCTCTTTTCTTTAGGCTTATATGGCAGGTTGTTTTAAGGGCTGGTGTCTTCAAGATGCTATCACATATTAGGTGGCTTTATTAAGTTGATGCTGGTTTTCTATTTTTTTTCCTCTTATTTTGTTTAGGACTTTTTGTTCTCCTTAATAGTATTTTCTTATCTTTTCTTTTATCAATAAAGCTTCTTTCTGTCAAAAAAAACATGTTCAAATTCTTGTTCAACATCATCAAGTTAATTATCAACGTTAATTGTTTGTTATGGGAACTGATTCATGAAATGTAACTTGTATGTACTCTTCTACCATTGAGGTTCTAATGTGATAAACTCTATATGGTTTACTAGTTAATGAGCTTCCAGGAAAAATTCCCTCATCCGATTTGGCATCAAATTTCCAAAGTTTTTATTTTTTTGATGGTGGGTTTTATAACATGCCAAAGTTCATACAGTGTCTTCTTGATTAGTGGTCTTATTAATACTTAATTCAATATATGACAAGATGTAAAGATTTGCTTTGGTCTGAAAACATGGCTACTTCATATTCATTAAGCATTGTTCTAGCATTTCTTAATGTGTTTTCTGTTTCATTTCTACAACTTCAAGGTGTTCTAGACACCAAAAAATTCTGTTGATAGCCATTATCATTTGAAAATCTTCAAATTCAAGATTATCAAATTCTCCATCATGATAACTTACAATATAAGTTATTAGATATCCTCTTTTCATTTTGAACCTTTTTACAAAACTCCTGAAAAAGCAATCAATGCATCATCTACAGCACAATTAGAATCTAGTAAAATAATCAGCATTAACAATAGCATAAGATTTACCACCCAAGTCCTTATGCAGAAGCTATAGTTGCTTAAATGTATTGACCATGTTGCTATTTTTGAAACTAGTTTTGATTTGTTTTCCTTGGCTTGAGGGAAGTCCTGATTGAGCCTTTTAAAATGTTTGAGCATCCTTATGCTTCTATTGGTGTCATTTTTGTCATTGCTGCTTTTGCTGTTGCTTCACAAATGACTGCACTGTTTTTGTTGTGTTGCAAGGAAAACTTCTGGCCTTGAAGTTGTGTGGGAACCATTTCCATAATTGTTTTTCTTTTTGCTTGGTCATCATTTCCATAATTGTTGTTAATGATGTATTGCAGTTCAGATGGGGTCATGGAACTTGAACCAATGAATTCGTACAATCGCCTTCTCTTGCATCGCCTTGCAGATATATTTGGGTATTTTCATTATTTTTTCGTTTGTTGCTAAATTCTATGTTTTTTGGCATCGCGTTGATGCCGTATTAATATTTACTATCTTTACTGATAAAAAGAATTATTATGGAAATTTAAATTAATTGTATGGTGTATAGTATTTTTTTTTCTTCCCATGTAGTAGTAGTCTTTGAATAGTTTCATGTTTGTGTTATTTTTTTAGATTTGCACATGAATCTGTTGGTGAAGGAGATGATCGGCACATAATTTTGGAGCGATGCCCAGAGACATCAATGTACATACATATGCCCGAACTCCCAATCTTTATTTTCTCTTCTTTTAAAAGACATTTTAAGTCCATTCAACCTTGTTTTTTTCTTTAATCCCTGCAAATCATAACATAACATAACATGACGATGAAGAGGTGATATCTTTTTTGAATTTTATGTTATCAGTCCTTTAAATCCATACAAATCATAATGTGGTGACATATTTTTTTAGTATCTTTCTGTTGCATGATGAATGGAAGCAACATATTATATTTGTGAAGGTGTTAGGTTGTGGGCCAATGATGTATGTCATGCCTTAAGACTCCTCTGCTCATGCAGCCCATTTGTAGATGGAGATATAAATGAACAACAAAAACCATTCATTATTGGGAATAAGACAATCTTTAACAACCATATAATAAACATGAGCAACAAGACAAACACGGGACTTTGTGGCAGCTACAGCTTTGATACCATATTGCAAATTTGAAATAAATTGAAGTTTGAATGAAGATAATACAGCCCTCATGGTTAGAGAGGGAAAAACGAAGAAGAGATCAGAGGGAGAAAACCCAGTTGGCAGTGCCCTGGAGCTTACATACAGCTCAAAGTGTGCCCTCTTTATGTGTTTATATAATAGGACCTGAAGGACTAAATACTCCCTCCCCTTTTGCACCATCTAATTACTAAAATAACATTTTATTCTAACACTTTCCATGAGGCTAGAGGTGTATGGATATCACCAAATCCTGTCTTGTTACAACAACCAGACAAGGTGGGTTTAAATAAAGCTGTTGTGGAATTATCTCATAAGTGATTCGAAGATTTCACAAATGGTGTCCTGTGCAACCTTCTTTAACACAGCGTCCCTTACAAAATGACGGTCAACCTTAATGTGCTTCCTCTCATGGAACATTGGGTTGCTAGTAATACAAATGGCAGCTTGATTATCATAAAATATATCTATGGGCTTTGTTATCAAGAATGCTGTTTCCGACATAAGGGTATGAGCTATAGTTAGCACTGGATTAGATTGTTTCTTGTTACTCCAAATAACAAGATTATCTCCCACAAATATACATTATCTAGTAGTAGATCTTGATCTTCAATGGAGCTAGCCGGATTTGCATTAAGAGTATCTCATGATCTCATAATTTCTATTGCATTTATCTATCAAACCTGGGAGAGCTCTTAACATGCTGTCGAATCTTCCAAACAGAATCCTGGTGTGGTTGCTTGGGATTTTTCTTAAACTGATTGACCGCCTTCACAACAAATTATAGGTCACATGTAGTGATAGTCAAGCATACCAACTTGCCAACCAATTATTTGTATCAATGTTTATCTTCAAAGTCTGGTCCAACATCACAACTTCCCATTGGAATCTGTAGGAGTATAAAATGTTCTAGCGCTGCACTTAGTATGTCCAAAGTAAATAGGGCTTTACATTGTACAATCTCAATGCCTAGAAAGTGTCACATTAATATTATACCCAAGTCCTTGATTTGAATTTTTTTTTTCTTGAAGCCATGGCTTGACACATGTTACTCCACTCTTGTCATTGCCAATAATGATGATATCATAAACATAAACAACGAGAAGTACCACAAGAGCCTCCTTTTTTGAGTCTATAAATGTGTAAAATCACTGGCATGCTCTAGATTATGAAATTGATAACCAATATCAACTTTGCATGTGTGCAATTTGAAATTAATTATGAATTTATTATGTTTGAATTCTTGCAAGAGGTCTAGATTGGCGGTGTGCGCCAAAGTTGGATATAGAGACATGTGGCGGGGTCTTCTCCAGTCCTAGTCTTGGAATTTCTAGAGAGTTTTGGCTTGTGGGCTTGAATCAGGGTTCTTTAAAGGGAGTTCTACCCTTTAGCCTTTTCTTAAGCTACTCAAGCATCCACATAATTCGTGATACTTGTTCCTTCTATTTTCTCTCATCCTAACCATGTTTCATGACTAGTTTCACTCAAAAATCCATCTTTTCATTAATTGTCAATCTATTATTGGAGGATGACATTTTGTAGGGGATTTTTTTTTGACACTTGAATAGTTAGCTCTCTTTTTCTCTCTCTTTGACCCCACTCACCTTGGATTCCTACTAGTTCGCGGAATCCCTTTCGCCATCAAAATACCTTCACTTGCCACATTCCATGCTTGAGCTTCTTGGGATTTTCCTAATCTCCTCTCATGACCCTCTTCAAAACATCCAATTACTGGTGTATAGCAAAGCTCTACTCCCTTCTCAAGAATCCCTCCACATTTTGGTGACTCCGTTGGGGAGAGTTTGATTTTGCAAGGTTATGGCTAAGAGAAAACTAGGCAGTCAACCAGAAGCTTCCAATAATCAACCGACTCAAGACACTAGGAATAGGGCAGACTTCAATGATCATCCAATTGCGATGAATCCCTAGGCTTTGCCAATTTACCTCTGTGTGGGAACAACGAATTCTAATGGTCCTCTTATTTTTGGGAGCATGATAGAGTGTCACCGGCTAAGCTTGTTCAGGGCATTATGCTTGCCTATGACCGCTTATCTCGTGTGTTTGGGATGGGTTTCCATCATGTAAATACTAGTGTAGGGTTATTTTCTAGTATTTATTTCATTGTAAGCCAAATAAGACAGTATGACTCCTCGGTCACTTTGATGTTTCCTAATGCCAGAGTGAGAATGGCCTAGAAAGCTCTTTAGGGGAGGGTGAGTGTTCATCAATCATTGTAAAACTCACTAGCAATTGTCAACGTGCTTAGCCTACTTGCCTCCCTCGCTAAGTACAACATGTCAACGGAGGATTTGTTAATGAATTACGTTTGCTTCAATATTTACTGCTTGGTTGCCACGACTTTCATGAATTGATTATTATTTCCGCTGCTATCTGATTGAATGTTAATGAAAGTGCTTCGTGGATGAATGTTGGTAAACAATAGGCTGGCTAGTTAAGCAAGAGTGCTTTAGCTAGCGCCGCACGGCCCTTCACAACGGTGTGAAAAAGGCGGACCGTGACCAACCTAAAGAAATCCTTCTACCTCAAACTCTGCAGTGATCTCTTTGACACCACCTTTTAGGGAACAGTCCCTATTTTACATTTATACCTCCTGCAACCACCAAACCTCTTTCACAAGTTAAGAATGGGGGATCCACTTCACATGCCCCACCAAACTTGACTCCTTCAACGCCCATCACGTACAATTTTGACCCATACATCGCTAAGGAGAATTTGGACAAGATTTTGGAGAGTAATCAAGTGAAGTCTGTTATCTCCGAGGTGAATTTTAGTCTTCCTTATATAGATTAGATCATCTCCAAGCTTTACCCAAAGGACTAAGTCGTTGCCAAATTTAAACTTTTCAATGGCAATTTTGGGCATTTGATGAAGTTTATGGAGACATCCAATGTCTTTGGATTGGATGAAGATCTCAAGCTAAATAAAGCATAAATGTGGTACCAGGGTCAGTGGAAACGTGGGGTTAGATGTGTCATCTTTATTGTGAAGAGTTTTCCACTCAAGAGAAGGTGACTTTGGTGGATCTTCAGAGGGAGCATCTGAAGTCAAAGGAGGATCTAATAGACTATGTAGAACACTTTTGGGAGCATGTATTAGACATCCAAAACAAAATTGAGGAGTGGGAGCCTGTAAGTGTTTCCATCTAGGGGATGTTTATTGAATATAGGGCATATTGGAGAACTTGGTGTTGCCATCCTCTACTACCCTAGTGGAAGCTGCTCGGGGTCTTTGTCTTCAAAGTCTTTCTTTTCTAATCTTAGAAAATCGAAAAATCTTGGTCCCTTCCTTTCAAACAAATTTGTTTGGAAAGAAAAGGTTCCATTAAATTCCGGTTTGTCATCTTGACTTCGATTCTTAACAGGATCAATACGAATGATGTGTTATATATAAGGACATCGAACAAAGCCATTAGTCCAGATATTTGGATGATGTGCTGTGGGTCAAACAAGACTTCTAGCTATATCTTCATTCATTGTAAGGTTGTGAGATACGTGGAACAAACTTTTTTTTTTATTTTTTTCCCATATTTTGGAGAGGAATAGGTAGCTCTAGAAACTATTCATTACTTTTTGACGGTGAAGTTTTGGGGTTTTGTGAAGACTAAAAGAGGAAGGATCTTTTGGGATTGGGCGTTTTTTTTTTTGTTTTTTTCCAATGCTATGGTTGCTTTGGCTCGGAAGGAATGCTATAATCTTGAAAGATAAAAAGACTTCTACAAATTTGCTTTGGGAGAAAATTATCTTTCTTGCTTCTTTTTGGGTACATTCTTTTGGGGTCTTCGGGGGTCTACCGTCGTCCGATATCCAAAGGGTTTGGAAGGCAGTGTAATTGTTTTTTAATTTTGTTGTTTTTTTGCTCTCTTTCTTGCATTCTTTCTGGGAGGATTTCTTATCCTCCATCCATTTTGACTATTCTTCTCATTAATAGATTTGTTTGGTTATCTTAAAAAAGTAACACTCTAGAATGTGATAAATGTTCGCGAGTGTTCATTTTCTAGAATAGTTTTAAATTGTTAGTCATTTATTATTATTCATTTGAAGCAGATATTTTGAAATAGGAAATTATACTTTTCAACTAGTGCTTCTTGTTACAGAAGTCTGTCCAGATTATTAGAAGCATAGTGAAGTGCTTGGTCATAGTGGTGTTGTTGTGCTGCAAGAGTTTTGTTTAAAATTTCCTTGTAACACTGTTAATTTTGTGACTTTTCAGGCTAATCCATGAGAAAAATCCTGTGTTATCTTTGACTGCATTCCTTTGATTGGGCTGCATAATATATCTGCTTTGTGAATAATTGGTCCATTGACGGGCTTCCTAACTGTTGAATAAAATCCTGTGAAGTTGCGAATAAAATGGGTTTTTCTGCTGGGCACCAGATGCATTTGAAATGTTAGAGCTTCAATTTTGGCCCTACTACTGAACTGGGTCTTTCTGAAATTGACAGTGTGATATTGAACGGTTTTTGAAATATGAAAACTTTTACATACAGAATAGTCATATTCTTACCAAGATAAAATATTCAGGAAGTTTGTGAAAAACATATATATCTTCAGATCAATACAGATACTGCTCATATACTCTTTGTGGTTGGTTGACCTATTTATTTAATTGCAGACCACCCATCCTTGTTAGTGATATTTTGTGGCAGTATGATGCATCTCCATCTCCAGCAATGTCACACCAACTACTAAGGAGAAAAGAAGATTCCCCAGGTAAATTTTCATTTCCTTTTTCTTCTAAGTGATATGTAAGGAATCTCCATACATATATATATACATATATTTTATGAAAAAGTTAGTGGTGATTGAATGTCTAATCAAGTATTTGGTGAAATACGTTGCCAAAGTTTGAAGATGGTTAACTAGTAATTACAACAAGAAGTAACTATAATGTCTTGTTTTTGTTCCATTCATAAGCGCATTTTTTTCTTTTCCTTTTTCAAAGTGCTCCCATTCTTTTTCATTCTGAAATCTAATTTTATATTGCACTATCACATTCCTAACTAATCAAGAAGTTGGGCATACCTAGATGCCTACGCTTGCAGTGTTCTGTATGCATTCCCATTTCCCCGGCTCTTTATCATATACATAATGCTCATCCAGTTCATCAAGATACATTCAAAGTTCAAAATTTTCAACTTTCAGTATGCATCATGTACTGGAGGGCTATTTAGTAGAATGCATGAGGTAGTGTTGCACTGTTGCATATGAGTGCTTTGAGAGAAGCTGAGAGTGCAGAGAGGAAGTTTGGGCAATCCTCAGGAGCCTAGATATTATATGGCAGGAGAGGGAATAGTACTATATGACAGAAGAGTGGGAAGGATAAGAGGATATGTAGGTGATGATACAATAAGTGTATTTATTTTTCTTTTTTTGGTGGGGTGGAATGTATGGAATGAGTGTGGATGTATTTCTAGTGATGTTAGGTTGGGCATTACCCAATCAAGCTTAAGTGAGGACAAGAAATCCTGAAATAAATAAAATAATTAAAAGAAAAAAAATGATTAATAAGAACTAAACAAGAAAAATAATTCCCTGAGCACCTTGAATTTGTTTGTTCCCTTTTTGTCCTTCTTCACCTTACTTTTACCACCATCTAGTTGAAATTTGTTTCCTCCAGGATCAGATGGCCAAGAGCCCAACTTATTCATCAATTGCCGCTTCTAAATCCTTCCTATTAACCTCCTATGCAGAGGTGGGCAGAACCCTATCCATACACTGCTGCTCTTTATCCATTCCATCATCCTCAGAAACAGAAATCCCAGCAAAAGTTTCACTTGAGGAAATCTAAGTCAGAAGCATACCCATATTGTTCCCAAACCTCATCCAAAAACAAACTCCACTGTCCATCCACCCCACAATCACAAGCAAACTCACTAGCAACTTCACTGTTATCCGAGACATCACCCTATTTCTTCTTCTCCTTATGTTTGCTAATCCTCATTTGGAGATTCCACAATACATTAACTTCCCTTCATATTTCTCCTTTAAATTTGTTGTTATCTCACTAGAATAACCTTGCTTCTGCTCAGAAACTTTTTTTTTTTCATTCAACACCCATCTGTAATGCTTTCTGACAAGCATAACCTTCTGACCCTTAGCTTATCAGAGTCGTTTTCCCTTACCAATAGAATTTTCCCAAAACCATCAATTTTACCCTGAATCTCATCCACACAAGCTCCTTGGTTCTTAGTAAAACCCCCTGTCAACAGCCACAAATGGAATCTTACTGGTGATTCCCTCATCACTGCAATTCTCCCACTAAAGGTGCTGAAACATCAACCAAAATCCCTGAGTTGTCTGAGCCTAGTCTCTTTTACTGATTCCTGCCCTTCAAACCTAATTAGATTGTAGTTCTTTTTCCGACTGTGAACCAACTGTAGTAGTGTTCCATGACTTTTCATTACCTACCCTCTCCATGTCACAAACCGACTACCCTCTCCATGTCACAAACCTAGCTGCATTGGAGTTCTCTGGATCAGCATCCACTGCCACCGGAGATTGCACCACAGCTCCACAGGTGCCGCAGCACCCACCCTGCTAAATCTTTGGCAACAAACCTCTCACTGTCACATCCTTCTAACTTTGTTGATCATTATATCCGAAAGGTTTATTCCCAATCATATTGCATCAATGTCCAACTCCAAAACCCTAACAGATCTTCATCCGCTCTCCCCTTCCAAATCCCATGGCATGAAGATAGAATGCCTCTTTCCAGTTGAAAACACTCCCAACTCAAAGAACTTTCTTTGTGGTTCATTTTAAATTTTTAATCGCCAAACAGTATTGGTATCTGCTCAATTTTTTGCATTGAAAATGAATAGCCCTACTTTGGAGAAGACTGTGGTAATTGCACACCCATCATGAAGCTGATAGGTGATCCTAATCCACCAACTGCCCTCTTCTTCTTTCTCTTCTCAATTTTGTCTCTCTCTCTCTCTCTCTCTCTCCTACATCAAGAAGCAAAAAAAAGAACTCTGCTTCATCTCTAATCAATCTCCCCTTAAAAACTCTATAATTATAATCCATCCAAATGCTCCAGGCAATAGCAGAAGTAGCACAACTCCAAAATATTTTCACTTCCTTACAAGTACCAAAGCCCTTGTTCTGTAAACCCTGCCAATGATGCTGGGCACGAACTCCCCAAATGAACCAAAAAGCATGCACCAGATGCTTCAAGAAAAAGAACAATGTAAAAATAAATGAGCACGTGTTTCCTATGGAAACAGAGAATGAAAACATCAGGAAACAAGCTTTCAAACTTTTTCTAACCTGGAGCCAGTTGTTAGTATTAATCCTGTCAAGAATTGCTGACCACATAGAAGCCCTGATTTTTTTGATGGAGTTTTAGCTTTCCAAAACATGTATAAAGGAAACTGAGAACCATTAATGGTCACAGGTGGGCTGATTGACAAGATTTGCAAGAAAACTTCCCCGAAATCCTCATTCTTTCTTGTACTCATATCCCCAAAATTCTCTTTATTATGCACCTATTTTTTTTTTTTTTTTTAACAAACTTCATTTTTTTTTTAATAAAACAAAAACATTTCCAACTCTCTGCAACACATTCACCCCACCCACCCCTAATCAAATCAACCAATCCATAAGGCCCATCTACATATTTCTGAACCTATTTGGAGTATGTCTCCCATTTAACCAAGCTTGAATCAAGAACAATAGGGGAATGATCAGATACAACAATTTCATCTTGAGACAAGTTAGTAAAAGCCTCCTATTCATTTGTAACTAGAAACTGACACTTTGCAAGCCAAGAAAATTGAGCATTGGCCAACTGTAGATCTCTCTAATCACAATCTCCTTAAACTCATCAAGATTGCTCATCTTTGACCTGACTTCTCATGAGAAAATCTAGTAGCATTCAAATCACCCTATCACCCAGCAATGCACAAAAACCAGGAATATGGACCTTTCCTCCAACAAATTCCTAAGACTAGTACAATTAGGATCATGAATAGACATGACAACACCATGAACCCTTACCCATAACCTCGAACTGAACTGATCGTGAAAAAAGACCAACAAGCCTTCCAACAAGAAGGCTAACCCTCGAATCTCACACAGTAAGAATACACTGATGAACCAGTTGCAGGTAAAACCATTCAGTTCATAGATCTGGAATCCCAAAAAATCCTAACTGGGAATCTGTCCACGCCATCTTTGTTTGCTAATCATAAACTCATCAGGGCATGCTTAAAGGACCACCTGCCTAATCTTAATTTTCCCTTCCTAGGATCACCTAGACCCCTGATATTTCATAATTTTTGTCAAAAGATCTTACAATTCTATTCATACTCCCCCTAGTCCCCTAATATCCCTACAATCAGCAGTGCTAATCAACTTCTACAGTTCCCCCATTTTTCCTTTGTTTCCCTCATTCTAGGGGCACTACCACCACCCAAACTTCTTGACCAGATGGACTAACCAATTTAAATGGCTAGCTCATCAAATGATGCCTGTGGATATCTAGAGTCCTTCCCAACACCTAAAGAGTTAATGGAATCAATAGCCATAGCATTGTCCTTTTCGGAAGGCATTAGATAAACCTTCAGCCAAGCGGATTCCTTCTGGAACAAATAGAATACAAGCATTAGATTTAATAACTATCTTTGCAGCCCTGCCAATTCATTTTCACATAAAGAATTAACAACAAAAAGAGAACTAATAAAAAAAAAAAAAAAAGGGCTTGGGCACAGGCCTTGTAACAGGGGTACTTTGAATAGTCTCCATTCTTGCAGGAACCAAAATCTGTTCTGCAACCTTCACTATGGGATCAGACTTTTTATCATCATCCAGGCAGTTTAACTTGAAAGCCTCATCACATACATGTACTGTTCCCTCATTAACACAAGATTCCTTAGTCTCCACCCAATCTGATGGGTTGTTTTGCTCCTCAAAGAGTTTAAGTTTGCCTTAGAAGTAGTTGGTGACATGATGACATCAATATGATCCCCCAATCTATCCAAATGGTGATTACCTCCTTTACCCAAATCATTGTCAAACTCTGATACCCATCCCCTCATCATTTTCCGAATTCCGAATGGGAGAAAACCTAATTAGAGTCCACCATACTCCTTGAAACTGATTTCTGCTTTGAACTTTGAAGCTGGAGTTACCTTAACACTTGTCCAAACCTGCAATGATAGTTTTCACCACCCCTCGCAATGCCCTGTCAGATCCCCTTTCAGGCCCCCCTTTTTTTTTCAGTTCAGCTACATCTCACTTCAGGTTTGACAGAGTAGCATCAACATCCCCTCCGGCCACAGTCGCATATAAAGTGGTTATGATCAGTTGTCTGAGAACTTGTTCACCATCTTGTTTCGAATAGCATGATCACACTGACTCTTCATGATTCTGCCTTCTAGCCAAGTAAACCACATTAGCCAGACAGCTACCCTTGCACGGCTCCATATTTTGGCTCACATGAACTGTTCCTGCTTATGCATACACCCTTTAACCTTCTTTCATAGTTGTTGTACCAGACAGTCTTGAGAGAAAACATAACTTTGCAAGGAACGGTCCATCTGTCAATTAATGTTTGTTCAACTGGTATCTTGGAAGACCTCCTTAAATGAAGAGGAACATGACAGGAACAGGAACTAGGTGCCATGGTTTTAAATAATGGCTGCGACCGTTACGTAACGCCATTACGTAACAGTTTTTTGGGTTACCGATACCGTTACAAACCGCGAAATTGGTGAGAAGAAAAATCACGGCTGTAGCAGCCCTTATGGACCACGTTCGTTACGTAAAGGCCACTACGGCCATTACGTAACCACTACAGGACTGTTACACCAAAAAAATTATTTTATTTTTTACTTTTTATTCTTACTTTTTTCCTCTCTTTCATAAATCATTCTCAATATATACCATGTGACGAGGGGGTGAAAAGATTATAATGAGGATGACAATGATACAAAATTTGCTATTTCTTTAAATACTCATAAGAGATGCATTAATTAACAATTTGAAAATACTAACTTGTTAGGAAAATATTTTATTTTGATAATATTAGTAATGTGATTTTTATGTTTTATATTTTCCAACTACATTCTTTCATTTCTAGCTATTTTATATTTGTATTATTCATATGTGTTATGTGTCTACTAGATGGAGTGTATAATGTATTTTGTTTTAATAATTAATTTAGCACACATAAGAATTTATCGCTGATAAGGACAATGAGAAGTATAAATATGCATCCACATGTAGTTTTTCTATCAATGGTGATTTAAAAAAAATGTAAACTTGTTGCCCTTACCAAATAACTTAGTTACTCAAACTAAAGGATCCAAAATACACTAAAACTCTTTCTAAGAAGGGCTAAAAAGCTTTAAACATGCAAGTACGCTAATATGCAGAAGGTTGTGCGTGCTTCAAAAACATTCATGGCCGTTACATCCGTTCTCTGTTATGTAACATCCGATACTCCCGCTTCTCATTACACCCGTTACCGTTACGTTAAGCTACCTGCTACCGCGATTTAAAACCATGTTAGGTGCTGACTGAGTGACTTTATGAACCCATCCTCTTTCATTACCCATTCAAAATATGGGCAGGACTGTTAAGTCCACTCGGCCCTGAAGAAGTTAATACGATTATGTTATCTAATCTCACAACCTCAGGTTCAATTCCACGCCTTGACCATTTACATCCATCCCACACCCATCTCCCAGTCTAGGTGTAGTAATGTTAGGTCCAATCATATGTTGAGGCCTCATGAAATTCAAATTCCAAATTGATTCTCCCATCTCAGATTTGGGCCAAAAGTCATTATATTCGATTGTGTTGATTGCCCTTAGCTGCACCTTTCCTCTAACCCACAGCGGCAGTGGACAATCAGAAAACCTCCGTTGACTTCAGTGATGCCCGGCAATGGTTTAAAAGGCTCAATCGAGGCTCGCCTCAAGGCACGACATGCCTAAAACTCCTTGAGGCTCAATTCCAAGAAGGCTAACACATTTCATGTTGAGGCTTACGCATTTTTACAAAAGGCATGCCTTTTGCGCCTTTTTAGTTGAGGCTTATGCATTTTGGGTGTGTGATTCTCAAGTAAGAATTGGTTAAAAATTTTTAGCATGTTTGTATAAAAGCAATGTCATGATATGAGTTGACTTCTAGAACTCTTGGACCTCAAAGCTTTTTCCAAAATAATTGAGAGTCGTATCATAGATCATGAAAATAGCTTGAACTTTGTAATAGTGTAGCTATCTCTTGTCATGATTTATGTCATATATTCAATTTAGCAATTTTTGAATAGCCAACAAGTAGTTTGCGAAGTATATATAATTTTTCTTTCTTACATTATATTTGTGATTTTCTTAATTTTTCCTTACTTTTAAAATATATAAAATTTATTTACATATTTTTATCTTAAATTAAAATTCTTAAAAGGCTTATGCCCCAACGCCTTAAGGCTTATGCCTCACCTCTTAAGGGTTAAAACGCCTCATCTTACGCCTTCCCCTTTTAAAACATTGATGCCCGGAAACAACCTTTACCTTTTTTGAACCTTTCTACATCAGAAGAAGACCCGCATTGTAGGCACAAAAAACCAGCAACATGTTCTCTTCGCCTTGAGCCTTACCATCATCCCATCTACTGGCTGTCCTTTGCATGAGATAGTGCAAGGTCTCACAGGAAAGCCATCACCCTGATGCCAATTCACCATCCAGCAACTGGATGTTCCATGTATTTTGTTGTTAATTTTTCTCGAGGCAGAGAAATCTGCTATTATTATTCACCAAGAATTCAAGTGGATAAAATAATTTGAAGTGCATCGAGATTTCACCCAAGGAGACTCATTTAAGCCTTGTACACTCTCCTTCTTCTAATTTGACAATGGAAGACCTTTTCCATGTGTTCAGTTATATGCAGCAAAGGGTCCATAGTCGCGAAATTTTTAAGTTAAATGTCTCTGTGTCTGCCTTGAAAGATCTATGAAAGTTCATTATTAGCACTTTCTTTTAGCCTGAGCTAACCTGGTTGAGCCTCCACCCATGTTCATTGAGAGAGAGAGAGAGAGGGAGATCTGTTTTTAGTGTAGGTGCAAAAATAATCAATGGAAAAAGCTTGGACTAGAAAATTTTGCTGCAGACACTGAAGAAAACTATGTTCCAGCTATAATACCTGGTTAATCAAGTTGATGGAGCCCTCTATAATGATTTAATGCATCTCTGGGCTGCTGTTGATTGATGGGGGGCAGGACTATTGGAACGTATGAGAAATATGACCTTATTGTCAAAGAAAAAACCTGCAGTGATGAAATTGCCAGAACCTCACCACTCAATGGCAACAGCATTCAAAGAAAGCAATCAAAGAAAGGAGAGAGATTGAGAAGGATTATGTACTATTACTCACTGAAACCCAAGTACCTCTACTCACACCATAGTGCTCTATATATCCATCCTTACAGCAACCACTCAAACCTCTAAATTAGTCTGTCAATCACCATCTTCTCATGCACCAGTCGTTTTATCTTGAATACTCTAAATAGAATAAGCAACTTGTTAAAAAGAGTGACAGCAGTGAGAACAGCAGGGCCGAGTGTGGAGATTTGAAAAGATTTGAGAGACCGCAGCAGAGAGGAGTCAAGCGAGGCGAGAGACAGAGGAAGAGGGGTTGCCATGGGAAGAGAGGGAGGCAGTTGTCGCAGGCTTGACCTAATTTTGTATCCCATTAACAATCAATGCATAATCGTCTTATACGGAATGCGACATAGCTGTTCCCTGCTCTCCTCTTTCTGAGGACAGGCATATGCTTTCCACAGAGGGAAATGGAGCATGGGTGTGAAGCTAAACTCATACCAGGTAATTCTCTGTATGAAGCCCTGCAAGAAAATCATGCACCGTCTCTTTATCATCTTCTGAATGTTGCAAAATCAACATTTGTCATAAAGAACACAATTCTGCATTCTGCTCAGAAATTGTCCCATCTTTCTGGTAACTGTGCCGCATTTTCTTCCTCCCTCCCCCCCCCCCCCCCCGGCGAGTTCATAAGCTTTAAAACCATGACCAGCTGAATAAATCTAAACCACTGTAATCCAAATTTCATGAGTTTTATCAAACGATTAAATCTCTACCTGTTTGGTTGCATATAACTAAATTATTACCAAAGAGTTTTCCAAAATCCATAAGTAGGATCCAACTCCTTTGACTTTTTGCTCCTGTTAGGTAACAATACACGCCAGTAGCCTGTATGGACAAGAAGCAAGACCCTGAGCAAGCCTAATAATTACTCCCATTAAACTTTTATCGACCCATACAAAGGGGGGTTGTTCCAGAAGTCCCTAACACTAGTCCCAGTACCCTTGGTGCCAGTAGAAATGACGCTAATGTCTGACATGTCCAAGCACAACAAAGGAAGTAGAAGCATAAAAAACACCATAGGATACTGCAAACTGGTAGCAATTAACAGTGAAACACTCTCAGCATGCTAACAAAGCCCTGAGCATCAATATTAAAGCTGCCATTATAAAATAACTTTGGTAGAATCATAATAATAGCCCCAAAAAATGAAAAAAAAAAAAAAAAAAAAGCATAAAGCATAAAACACCTATTGGGCATTGTGAAGAATCTCTATATGGTGTGTTGTTGGGTCAACTCAGAACACCAAGGGAAAAACCTTCAGAGTTGAGACCTCAATTGTGAGGTCAAATTTCCAAAAATCAAGGAAAAATTGAAAAACTTGGTGAAAGAACTTCAGATTACCACCAACAAACCAAGCAAACTGGGGCATGTTTTAAAATCATTGATCATCTGTTGACATCATTTGCCGGATGCTAATGTCAGCCTTTTTGTCAGATCCCTTTCTGAAGTCGAGTCAATATGTTCACATGGATTGCTTCACAAAAATTATTTTTTTAATACCAAGCCAAAACAAGTAAATTGAGCACAGTTCTTGAAATTTTAAATGGAAGCAAACAACTTGAGAGAATAAAACCAACTTGAATTTCACTGGGATCACCTTTGTTTCTTGAAGAATTGAAGGGAGAAAAAAAGAGAGGGGAGCAGGTATTGTTGGCTGTGTGTCATTTTTTCCCCTTCTCTTCTCCTGTTCTAATTGCCAGGGAAGATTTGGAGAAGCTACCTTTGATTATATGAAGATTTGGAGTTTGGGCGGTTCTGGGGATGTCTCTTGCAAATCCTTTCATTCACATTTAATTTATTCCTTTACTTTCTCCTTTTTAATCATGTTTGGAAAACCAAGGTTCCCTGCAAGGTCAAGGTTTTTGTTTGGTCAGCTATTCTTGATAGAGTTAACCCAACAATCAAGCTATAGATCAGTTGGTTCATATAGTGTTTTATTTCCCAGTATATGTTTGATGTGTTTTAATATTAACGAGTCACATTCTCAGCTATTCTTGTGTTGTTCAGTGGTGTGAAGCCTCTGGAATAAATTATTCAGACTCCTTAGTGAGCTCTTGGTGTGCTCAAGCTCATTGGCAGAAGGTGTAAGGATGCTAGCAGATTTTGGTTATATGCAGTTGATGCAGTGTGGTGGGGTATGTGGTTGGAGAGGAATGCTTTCTCTTTTTAGAGGTCATTCTACGCTTACTAATATGATTTGGGGAAGAATTGTTTCTCTTGCTTCTTTGTGGGCTTATTCATCTCATTTTAATTGGATTTGATTCCTGGACTTGATTGGGTGGCCATGTTGGACAATGTCTGCTGTTGGTCAAGGGTTTCTATACCATGCCTAATTATCTGGAGGGGCCTAGAAATAAGGGAAGATGCCCCTTCACAACCTCCCCCCCCCCCCCCCGTGGGCAAAAAACAATCCTCGGGATTATCTGGGCCCCAAAAGGGACCCATATACCATTAGGTACTAGAAAAATAAAAGGATTTTTGACATAGTATTGTTTTAGTCATGGTCTTAAATTTCCACAAATTTGTCAAAATTTCCGATTTCCATCACTCTCGAAATCAAAATGGCAATCGATTCTCATCTTGCATAATTTCCATCGAAATCTCAACGAATCATTTGAAATTTATCGAAATCTAAAAATTTTAGTGAAACTTGTCGAAATATTAACTATGCAATGAAATTTCCTCGAAATTCAGATGAGATTTTGATTAAAATGAATGACCGAACTTGAAGATAGATCTCTCCCTCTATTTATAATACAAATTAAATACATTCTAATGACAATAATACCCTTACTGACTCTCACTAATTAACATACTAACACACTTAATAATAATAATACTAAGAGACATAAATAACCTCTAACACTCCCTCTAAAGATGGAGCATAGATGTCATATGCTCCTAGTTTGTTACAAATAAATTTAACACGAGAACTCCCTAGCGCTTTGGTAAACAAATCAGCAAGCTGCATATCCGACTTCACATAAGTGGTAGTAATGAGCTTTTGCTCAAGTTTCTCCCAAACAAAGTGGTAATCAACTTCCAATGTGCTTCGTCCGCTCATGAAAGATCGGGTTGGAGGCAATATGAAGAGTAGCTTATTGTCACACATCAACTTCATAGGCTGAGAATGAGGAATACCCAATTATTCCAAAATGTTATTCAACCAGACAAGTTCACAAGTGTGAGCCATAGCTATATATTATGATTTAACACATGACTTGGCCACCACAGTTTGTTTCTTACTCTTCCAAGAAACCAAATTACTACCAACCAAGATACAATACCTAGTTGGGAATCTCTGGTTGGAAGGCGATCCAACCCAATCTGCATTTGTATATCCATGGATATAAGTGTGACCCTGATCACAATATAAAAGACCTCTCTTGGGTGCACCTTTGAGATATCTCAAGATGCAAATTACTGCATCCCAATGACTTGTCTTCGAAGAATCTAGAAATTGACTCACAAAACTTATTGCAAAATATATATCCAGCTGAGTGACTGTGAGATAATTCAATTTTCCAACAAGTTTCCAATATTGTCCAGGATGACGTAGCAAATCATCCATATTTGACATAACTTGCTATTAGGATCCATGGGTGTATCAAATGGTTTAGATCTCAGCAATCCACTTTCAACCAACAAATCAAGAACATACTTCATCTGTGACAAAACAGTTCCCATACGAGATCTAGATAGTTCTATACTCAAGAAGTATTTCAATAGTCTCAAATCTTTGGTTTGAAACTTAGTCTGTAGAAAAAATTTGAGAATCTGAATACCTTTATCATCATCATCTGTAATAACAATATCATCCTCATAAACAACAAGAAGGATCCTACCTGATGAAGTATGATGATAAAACACGAAATGATCCATTGCACAACGTCGAAGACCAAACTCAAGTACTTCAACATTGAAATGACCAAACCATGCTCTAGGAGATTGTTTTAAACCATATAGAGCTTTCTTGAGCCGATGCACTAAGCTTGACTCCCCTTGAGCAACAAACCTACGTGGTTGCTCCATATAAACCTCCTTCTCAAGGTTACCATGCAAGAAGGAATTTTTCACATGTAACCAATGCAGAGGCCAGTGACAAGTAGTAGCCAAGGAGATGAATAGACGTACTGATGCAAGTTTGGCAATTGGAGAAAAAGTATCAGAATAATCTAGACCATACACTCGAGTGTATCCCTTAGCAACAAGATGAGCCTTTAGACGAGCCACAGAACCATTAGGTTTGACTTTCACAATGTAAATCCAGGGACAACCAACCATAGAATTGTCAGGAGGAAGAGGTACAAAGTCCCAAGTGCCATTGTGATGTAAAGCTTTCAAATCTTTGAACATAGCATCCCTCCACCTAGAATGGGCTAAGGCTTTCGAAACAAATTTAGGAAGGGTAGTAGATGATAGAGCTAACAAAACAATAATAGGAGGGTGATAAGGAGTCATAGCAAACATAGTTGGAAATGGGATGTTGAGTACATGAGTGAACAACAATAGGAGGATCAACATCATGGGGAGTATGATCATCAGACGAGGAAATCAAAGGCGTGGTAGTAGAAGACTAGAAGCTAGGGGGGACTTTCTTCCTTGGAGCTGCCATTGTGAATACATTCGCAAATTGGAATGATCAAGACGATGAGAAGGACTCAAACTACATGGAGACTCAGATGGTTGGTTGGGCAAGGACAGTAAAGTAGAATTTAGAAGATTAGGCAAATGAAGAAACTCATAAGGTCAGAAGCACTTAGGGACTGTTGGACTGGGTGTAGTAAGGTGTAGACTTAAAGAAGGTAACATCGGTAGAAACAAAGAAGCAATGCAACACAAGACTATAACAATGATATCCCTTTTAAGTGAGTGGCCTTGAAGACACATTTTATAGCATGAGGATCCATTTTTTCCACCCCAAGAGTTAGTTGATGACAAAGGACACACCCAAATATACAAAGAAGGAGAGAAAATAAAGGTGAATTAAGAAAGAGAATGGAGTAGGGAATTTTACCACTAAATATAAAGGATGACATCCTGTTGATCAGATAACAAGTAGTAAGTACAATATCACTCCAAAACACTTTAGGTACGTGCATTTGATAAAGAAGGTGTGAGTGATTTCAAGAATGTCTATTTTTCCTCTCTGCCACCCCATTTTTTTTTAGGAGTATGGGCATAGGATGATTGATGAACAATACCAAACAGAGTCATATAAGTAGTGAATTGTGCACTGAAATACTCATTAGCATTATCACTTCAAAGTATTCGAATTGGCAAACCAAATTGAGTCTTTATTTCAAAACAAATGGCAGCAAAATACATGAAATAACTCGGAGCAATCTTTTATTAAATATAACCAGGTCATTCTTGAATAATCATCCACAAAGGTTACAAAATACTAGAAACCCAACTTGGACACAACCCTACTAGGACTCCAAACATCAAAATGAGCTAACATAAAAGGGCTTGCAGCCCGTTTATTGACTCGGGAAGCAAAAGGAACACGACGGTGCTTTCCCAATTAACAAGACTCACAATAGAGACAAAGAACTTAAACTAGGAACAAGACTTTTAACTTTTCCAAAAAAGGATGACCAAGGCGACGATGAATGTGGAAAGATGTGGCAGCGGCAATGCAGGCGGTAGAAGGAGATAGCGACTCAGAGTGATAGAGTCCACTAGCTTCACACCCTCCGCCAATTGTCTTCCTCATCTTCAAATCTTGAATAATCACAGAATCAGGGAAGCATGTCACTAAACAATTCATGGATTTAGTAATTTTTCTGTGGACATAAGATTGAAAGGAAATTTGGGAATATATAAAACTAAAGGAAGAGAAATAGAAGAAGTGGGATTTGCAGTCCCAATTCCCTTGACTGCAATGGTGGATCCATTAGCAAGAGTAACACAATTTAAATTTGCAGGATATTGAAGAGTGGAGAAGAAACTAGGTATACCTGTGATAGGATCAGTGGTAGCAAAGTAGGACAAGAAGTACTGGATGACAAGCATACCGTGGGATTAGTTGTTTGGGCATAGATGCAATGGGAAAAGAAGCCTGTTGTGACGTTTGATACTGATGGAACTTGGAATACTCTTCCTTTGATATGGATACAGTGCGTTGCTCCCACACTTGGCTCCAAAGGTGAGGAGTCGGTGGTGGCTGCATTGGCAACACCTGAAGGGTCTATTATGGATATCCCAGCACTTCTCAATAGTATGATTACTCTGTCCACAATGAGTGTACTTGCAAGGAGTACCTCTACGTCGTCCGTTTTTATCACTATGACCACTCAAACCACCTCATAACCTTTGTTGTTGTTTGGTAGTGAGCTAGAATCACCCTGTGTAGCAAAGGCTGTCCTCTTAGAACTAGATGCAAGAGTAGGAGAATGCGTGCTAAAGGAAGCACAAAGGACACGAGAATAAACATTGGCAAATGATGGAAGCTCAACACTACTAAGTATTTGGGACTAAACTACCTCAAACTTGGGTCTCAAGCCTACTAGAACACGAAGGATTGTCATCTGCTCCCTTTGCTTCTGCATCTCACGAACGTCGGCAGTTATAGGTTGCACGACGTTAAGTTCCTCATCAATACATTTCATCTCTCCAAAATAATTTGCAATACTTCTATCTGCTTGTTGTAACTAAAAGTACTTTTGGGATAAAACATGCATACTTGTAATGTTACTAGAGTATAGAAGTTTGACATAATCCCAAATCTCCTTGCACATATCTAGTTGCATATTTGTCTGTGCAATTTTTGGCTCCATCAAATTCTATAAGAGGAAGACAATCAAGGCATCTTCTTGAACCCACACGTCTTTTCTCTTTTCATCAGAAGGATAAAATTGGAGCAAGTGGTTAGATTTTCCTAATCCTACTAGATAAACCCAAACAACTTTAAACCATTGGACATAGTACTTTCTACCCAACTTTTGAGTGGTTATCTATGGCAGCGATGTAGGAAACAAATTTTTGGGATTCATAGATTCCATCCCAACACTCACAAATCCGCAGCCACACCAATGCCAAACAAGAACAACAATCAAAACTAATCAGGATGATCACAAACTATGTGAAGCACCGACACAACCACGGATGAGGCGAACAACTCACCGACGGATATAGCACTGCCACAGCCTCACAACGGGACATACGAATGCTGCCACTGCTCCAAAAAACTCACAAAGAAGCCTTCACAAGCCCTGAACAGAGATTAACGGAATACCGCGAGTGCACGGTTGAAAGAGGCTGGATTTTTGAGCAAAAAAAAGGCCCAACAGCTTGAGAATATTGTCTAGAGAAGGAATCAGAACATGGCATAGGAAAAAATACAGAAAAGGTGGCTGGAAACTCACTCATGCACCTGTGCATGGCGTCGGCACCACTGGAATTTGGCCAGCACATGGAGGTGCGTGGGGGCTCCTCGGTGATGGGGTTTTGTGGGGTTAGGCTTCAGGGGGTTCTTTTGTTGGGTGTATGGTTGGTTTTGTGAAATAATGAAGGTTGGAGGTGGATTTGGGAAGGACAGCTGCGAGAATGATTTTTTCAGCGACGGCTGTGGGGAATAGGGTTTAGGTTGGATCACGCTTTGATACCATGTTAAGATTTTGATTAAAATGAATGACCTAACTTCAAGATAGGTCTTTTCATCTGTTTATAATACAAATTAAATACATTCTAATATCACCCTTACTAACTTTCATTAATTTACGAACACAATAATAATACTTAAAGACATAAATAAACTCTAACAAGGGAGAATATTGTCTGCATATTTTCCGAAAATGAAGAGGGCAGAAGATTTTTGTTGCATTTGAATTTGGACTGCAATAGGCTCAAGAAAGGCTGGCTAGGATCCTTGGGTTGGAAAGCTTGGGGGTAAATGCACAGGGGTAAAAGGTGCAAGGTGCAAGGTGCACTGAGGCACAAAGGGTACTCGAAGCTAACACAATTATTAAAATTTAGTGTACATGCCCAATTTGATGGATGATTGATCTATGAACACATCAATAGTAATACTAGAATTTAAAATGCCAAAATATCAATATTAAAACATAAATGCATAGAAATTATGACTGCCAAGCACCAAGTTCTAAGTGAAACAAGCATTAGTTAAACATAAGCATGCGAGAGTTTAAACTACAAAGGAAATGAAATTGCAAAGCCCAAGGGCCTAAAAGCATCAACAACATAGTTCATTATCAAAAGAAGAGTACAATAAAATATTCCGAAGTTCAAAATCTAAACCTCCTCCTTAGTCATCATCAACTAAGTTTGCTAAGATATCATCATCATCATCAAAGTTTTCTTCTCCTACATCTTCCTCTTCCGTCTCCTCTGTGCTAGCCACTTGGATCTTATCCTCATCTACAAGTTCCAGCATTGTAGTTTGGCCCCTACCAATGCTAGATAAAGCTCTTCCCTAGAATATGATGACACATTCGCACTTATTCTTGATCTAGTGTGATGTAAGTGGTCGTTTACTCTAGTAGCTTTGGCAACAAAACCCCATGTCAAAGGATCATCTTCAAACACGCATTCATCATCCTCATCGGAATCTCCATCTATCCAACCAATCAACCACTCATTACTATCATCAATGTCCTCTAGAAGGATGGTATTAATGGTGTCACATTTGTTCTTTCGACACCTCAAAGTTCAATTATATTTCACAAATACCAAATCATTCAAGCGTAGCTGGGCTAGTCTATTTCTCTTTTGGCTATGAAGCTACAAGAAGTGTGAAGTAATATAATAAATAATGATTTTAAAAAGTAGTAGACTGGTAGTAAATGTTCTTTAATCCACAATATCCTAGTCACTTACATGTTGGAATATGCCTCAATTTCTTTCGCAGCCAGTAGCACGACACATGAGCCTAAAGATTTTCATAGCAGACTTTTGCAAGTTTGGAGTTGATGATCAAAATGATATCCACCATTGCACTGTTATTAAGTATATTTCAAATGAATACCTACTAGCTAACTAGAAAAAATAATTTTAAAGAGAAAGAGGTAGTAAAAGTGCCACTTTGCCTGGTGCTTTTGTCTTCCTTCATCTCACTACCATATCAATTCCAAAGAGCCCACTAGCGCTAGTGTAATTTTTCAACACATTTGAAACTTTATCTTGCAATTTAGGGGATGGCACCAACCTTGCAATGCATTTGTACAAACCCGACATGATTTCTTCATCTTGAAAATGTGAGGTTTGAATGGTAAAACTCTAGGTTCAAGTAGTGTGCATCTGCATTCAAAGATTGATAGAGTTGAATACTAGCCGCTCTTTTGCCAGCTGCCTCCTTTGCCCATTTATTGATATTCCAATCCTCATAAGTAAACATCTTTCTCAAGTTATTCTTCTGAAGGCAGTTGCAAATCTTGCAACTGCATACCTTAGTAACTTCTTTCCTCCTGTGATTTGCCTCATCAACTTCACCATACCAACATTGTTATAAATATGACCATTCAAAAGTGTCCAATATATATGTGACCTCTTTGCTTCCAAAAATCTTCCTATTCAAAAATCATGAAGTGAAGCCATTCAAATGTTAAATAAACAATATATAAATTATAAATGTTGTTCTAGGAATAAGTTATTATCTGCTGCGACATAATTTAAGGCATTATCAATCACTACTTGAATCACATTTGATTCTCCAATTTCCTCCCACGATATCATCAAATAATCTATACATTCTATCTGCATTCTTACAATATTAGAAGCATCAATAGACTTGATGAACACTAAGCCCCTTGGAGAGTTCACTAAGAAATTTATTATGTCCTTATTAGCAACTGAATCGCTCCGACCGTCGGACATAATCGAGCATCCATATTTTGCCCATTCCTCCTTATGAACCTTCATCAATTGTTTCGTTTGACTAACTTCCTTCTTCAAGAAAGGAACTCTCACTTCATGATAGCTAAGCGGCTTTATTCTAGGACTATATTGCCCAATCAATTCAAGTGCCACTGCAAAGCTCTCCAAACATGCAACATTAAATGGTATTCCAGCATCATACATTTACCTAACAAAATCTGTCAATGCCTTTTGTCTCAATTCTTTCTGCACACCTTATTAATTGATGTTTGTTTCATCTACCCTTCTTTCCTAGCTTGAACCGCTGTCTTTGGATCAGGAGAAAATCAAGTCTATATACCCCTTTTGTTTTGGTTTCTTCAAGGTGGATTGGTAGGAAATTCGACTGCCACTACAAAACACTCTCTGGCCACGAGGGTCAATTTCCTAGACTTCATCCTCTTTATCTTCACCATAACAATTTATATCATCGAGCAATAACTCATTTTCCTCGTCTTTATCTTTATTCAACATGTACTCCCTAATCTCCTCACAAACATGAGCAGGGCACTTATAGCATTCTTTTACATTTCAAAATCCTCCAGCAATATTTTGTTTTGCCTGAAATGCTCCTCCCTTTGTGACTTTACCAAAAAAATTGCAAGTCGCATTATTTCTAATTTCTTGATCTTCCAAATGTGCATACTTCCATGCAGGATCTTTCTTTGCAGAGCCTTGGGATTCATTTAAGATTTAAGCCCTATTACCGTAAATGCAAAAGAAGTGTATACTATATTTCAAAAATAAACATAAATAAATTGAATTCAGGAAAATGTACACTGTATTTCCAAACAAAGCAGCACTAAATTCAGTAAAGTATTAACTTGCACTGAACTACAGAATTAATTAATTACATATTATATATTAACCTGCATTAAACATTTAAACTACATATTATATACTGCATTAACTGGCCAAAAGCAGGGCAGCAGCTACCAGCAGTAGCTAATTACTCTGAGCCCTGAGGCTACTGCCAGTGAGCCCAACCTGGTTGAGACTCAAAACCAAATTTCAAAAAACTGAAGAAGAAGAAGAAGAAGAAGAAGAAGAAGAGAGCAGTGGGCCCTCAAAAAATCTGGTTGAGACTCAAGACCAAATTTTGAAGAAGAACGACTCATTAAGACGATGATGAAGGCTCTCGCAGGTTCGAAGGCTCTGGCGAAAATGACAGCAGGGCTTTCTTGCTGGTTCAAAGGCTTTGGAGAAGACAAAAGGGCTGTCTCCGGGATGAAGGGCTCTGGCTCTCTCGCTAGGGCTTGAAGTTAAAAAAAACCAGGAAAGATTATTTTCTTAAAAGGTGAAAAAAAAATAAGGGTAAAGGCAGAACCATTGAAACATAACTCATTGCGTCTTGCTCCTACCTGCGCCTCACTGTGCCCACCTTTGTTTCATGCAGGTCACCTTGAAAACCCATTGCCTCTCTACGCCTTGCGCCTAGGCGTCCCTCAGGTGCACTTTTGATTACTATGGGTAAATACCTCATGCTTGTGTATGGGGTGATAGGGTGGTGGCTGATTTTTCTGTGCATTAGGGATCCATGTGTGTTGATCCCGCTGATGTCACTAGACCTTGACCCGGTAGGATAAAGATGATTCGCATGATGTGGATCATAGTATTGAGCTTGAGGTGATGGATATGCTGGATGATAACTGCTATCATGAGATCCATATGATTGTGATGATGAATCATCTAAACTAAAATCTCCGAAACTACAAACCACACCATATGAATCTTCATAAGAATCACGATCTCGGTGTCATTGACTTCTTCTAGTTTGTGCATCATAACTCCCACTAGGTTCACCACTAGTAGCTCTCCTTCTCCTAGGTTGTGAAGATTGGTACTCTGAAGGAATACTGAAGTTATAATTTTCGGGTATATCATGTAGTCCATAATGACTAGGAGGATATGTATCCCTTACAAATGATGCCCTTATATCATACTCGTAATAATATTCTGCACCGCCACCGCCACCACCACCACCACCACCACCACCATCACCCCTAGCCCCTACCGAAGCTCTATTACCACCACCATCATGACTTGGTGGGCTCAAACCAATATAATCATCACTTTGTGTACAGGAGTTGGGCTTGAATCATGCGCAATTATTGGTCGTTGATCATCTCCTTTTGCAGTACCACCAACCTCTTCATCTAACCAATTTGAGTTGTCTCGACCGTCAAGTAATGGCGCCTCTCTCTTCTCTAACCATGGACTTAAAAGGATCATCTTCTTCAAAAAATATAGTCCAAATTGATGGGGTTAAAACTATCTTCGATTTCCTGTTGACTTCTCATTGTATGTATTTAACTTTAAAGTTTAACCTCAAGTTGTAATGCATGAAAACAAATTTTGTAGTCTATATACTTTAATCTATTTCTTGGTTTCATATGGATGAGGCTAAAGGTGCTCCAATTATATTCACAGTTCGAAACTGATGTGGCCTTGCTAAGAACTCTGATTGCTATTCTTTGGAACTTAGGAGTACACATGCCATAATGAATCCATCATTCGATTGCATGAATAATTGGGGGAAAAAAAAAAAAAAACATATGTCAATATAGTGTATTTTTAAGAAGTGAAATTTGAACATAAAAATGACAAAATAGATCCGTTCATCCATTATTTAGCTATATTTACCAAAATTTGTTTGTTTTGTTGCCCTTTGAGCCAACAGGGTTCTAAATGTCTCCTGCTGATCCTGATATAGTAGCAATTAAAAAAGGATGATTGTAAAATATAATTAATTAATTAGATATATTAATATATATTATAGAAAGTACTGTAGAATACTAAAATAATTTATTATTCAATAGAACCAATACTTACTTGATTAATAGTCTAAGTTTGAGTATCTATATCGGGTATCAACTTAGTTATCACTTTTTTTTTAACCCTATCCATGACTTCTCTAGTAATTTCAGGAGAGAGTGGGCACCATAAAGAAATTGGGTGTTAAAAAAATATCATAAAATTTAATTTATGAACATATTAATCAATAATAGTGTTAATGCAACTATGCATAATTTAAAAGTTGAAATAATGGGTGGGGCACCATAAAGAAATTGGGTGATAAAAAAATATCAAAAAATTAAATTTATGAACATATTAATCAATAATAGTGTTAATGCAATTATACATAATTTAAAAGTTGAAATAATAAGAAATTATATTTTATGTATGCTTACCAGCTGCATCAAGTCTTGGTGCAATTGAAAACTCTACCGATTATCAATAATTTTCTAATAATCTTTGTTAAACCAGCAATTTTTTCGAATGGCTAACTTTGCCTTATCAATTGTCTTGTATATGAAACTCATGGTTGTTTTTCATCACCATCAACCAATTAAGAACTTTCACTAAGGGTTCTTGTACTTTAATTATGTCATCGCCTTTTGCCAAAACTCTTGCCCTAAGATAATCTTCTTCGCATCATATGCTGGATCTACTTTTGCCTTCCCAAACCTTGAGTTTTTCCAAGCATCAGATGTGAATATTTCTCTCAATGCTTGTTTATGCCTAACAATGGTCTCCAAGGCAATAAAGTTGGTGGCAAATCGAGTGATGGTAGGGTGAAACAATTCTCTATTATCTGTGAATTTCTTCATGAAATCCACTGTCCATGTGTGGTTGTAAATAAAAAAAGTTATTATTTTTGCATCTTCTAAGACATTCTTCACATTACTTTTCTAGCCGATATCTTCAAGAACAAGGTTTATGCAATGAGCTATACATGCTGTCCAGTAGAGATTGGACCTCTTTTGTATTAATAATTTCATTCCTACCTTCATTGTAGCTTCATTATCAGTTACTATTTGGATAACATTTTTCTTGCCAATTTCTTCAACCACCTCGTCCATTAATCTGAAATGAAATTTTAGATTTAATAATTATTACAAAATTAAAAATATACAAGTCCATAATGCTATTGCATATACAATGAAAATTAGAAAATTACCTGAAATAATATTCAGTTGTTAGGCTCGGCGCATTAGAGGCATCAACTGACTTATGAAATAGAGTGCCTCTATTATAATAAACTAAAAATTTTATTGTGTTTTCTAGTTGGTCCTAACTAACCATCACACATAATGGTTGCACATCTCTCCTTCAACATGCATGCAAAAGAAGATATATAATTTATTTTTCAATACTCTTGGTCCAAATAAATTTCATATACCTCATAGGGTGATGGGACTCTTCATCCCCTTCCCAACCTTTGTAGCAACATCAAGCATAGGTTGCACAAATGGAGAGTCCACCACATATGCTGGAATCCGATTATAAATTAGGAATTTTTCAATTGCTTTTTCAAATTTACTTCTTAAACCTTTCAGTAGTTTAGTGTTTATTTTTGGTTGTTTTGCACTCTTGCTTCTTTCTAAAATAGGATCCATTGCCTATAGCCTAGCTTCAGGGGCATCGATATTGATTCATTGTTGTCCACTACCTCGAGCTTCTCGAACGCTATAAGATCGAGCTTTACTGAAACCACTACTAACACCAACACTGCTAGAGCCACCTCCCTCTTCATAAATATTATCCCTTTAGTTGTTCTTGTTCGAATCTCTATTTCTCTTCCCATTATTGCTGTGACTGTATGCTTTCTTATCAAGCAAATCTCAATTTTTCTTCTTCCGAGTCTTCTTCATTGCTCAAATCCTTAAAATCTCCTCTAATTTGAACTTCCATTTTTTTTTTTGCTTTATATATATATCTCTTCTTCTTAGCATATTATTGTAGATGTTTCAACATTTGTTCTCATACTTGTGTGGTTACTTTCGAGCATCCAGCCACTTGACCTTTTTTATGTGCTAAGTGTTGTTTCAAGCCAGTAATGCTTCCTTTAATTATATTCCCAGACAGCTTACGCATAATAATATGTTTGTTACCGTCCGCCGGAGTACTAAAATGTCATCCATTGTCCTCACTAGGTAAGTTCTTATTTCCTTTCTCACGTGAGATCTTGATAGACTTGATTTGATGATCTCTACAGAAAACACAAAGTTACAATCCTTATAAAAAAATGAAAATAAGATATAATATAATTAGCAAGTACAAAATAGTCTTTCTAATTTTAAATATTTATTACATAAAAATAAAATAAAATCTTTTATAAAAAATAATTAGTAGTACTTATTCAAAATCTTTAAATAATTAAAAATTTAAAATATTAGATATTTCATCTACTAATAAAATGTCAAAAAATTATAAAAAAATATTAATTATTTATATGCAATATATTTATTTTAATGTCATTAAATTTATTTCTCGAATCTTTAAAATTAGGAATTTAGGATTTTAGGTATATATTCAGCCTAGTTTAATTATTAAATTTCCTAAGTATCAAATCCTATCCCTAAACTTAGTATAATATATAACTATTCAAAATAACTAAAGCTAAACCTAATAAATATTTATATATAAACAATATAACATATAAATAAATAGTAGTCTAAGACTTTAAGTAAACATTAAACAATAAACAAAAGAGAGAAAAAAAAAAACAAAAGATGGAAAAAAAAGGCAGTCGCTGGAGTCTCAAAGAGAACTCCAATTTCCAAATCTCCAAGACTCGAACTCTTGAAGATGGAAGACCAGAAGGGAGGTGGGGCTCGCAGCAACTGGCGGAGCTGCTGGGCTGGTCTGCAACTGCCGAACTGGCTTCAAGCCTTCAACTGCTTGAGGGGAAGTGGGGAGTCTAAGCCTTCAATGGCTCAACTGCTTGAGGGGGCCCAGAGAGGGGGGGGGGGGGGAGGGGGTGTGGGGGAGAGAGATCTTAGCCTCCAAACTCGAAGAAATTAGACAAATGGAGGAGGGGAGTGCTCGCCGACTGCAAACGAAGGGTCCTTCTTATTCTTTAGCTTCAAACAACAAGTCAAAGTTAATATTTTTTTATTTCAGTCTTTGGAATGGTAGATCTGCCTAGGACGAGTGGTTGGGAGAGGGAGAAAGCAGGGCATCGTGAGAAAGTTGGGTGGGTTTGAAGGAGAAAAGCCAAATGGAAGTGTCGGTTGCCGTAACAGTCCGTAATGGACTGTAACGGTGCATAACGGATCGTAACAGCCATTACAGCCGTGAATTCCCCCCCCCGGCGCGCGGCAGTATCAGTTCGTAATGGTTTCAGCATCCCAATTTTCCTTTACATGACGGCCATTACGATATGTTTCGTTATTTAAAATCATGATATATATAGGATTATAATGTTGGGCAACTAAGAAACAAGATATCCAAATGGTAAAAATTTCCAAAATGAGAATGCTAAATTGGATGATTGGTTTGGGCATTTGCAACGTACGTTGAATAGTGCATTTGTGAGGAGTGAGCTCTTGGTTTTAAATCATGGCTGCTACTGTTATGTAACGCTTTTTTGGGATATCGATACCGTTACACACCCCGAAATCCGTTGGAAGAAATATCACTTTTGTAGTGGCCGTTATGGATTGCAACCGTAACATAAAGGCCGCTACGACCGTTACGTAATCGTTATAGGATTGTTACGAGAATTATTTTATTTTTTACTTCTCACTTTTTCCCCCTCTTTCATAAATCATTCTCAATATACCATATGGCGAGGGGGAAAAAGATTATAACAAGGATGACAATTATAAAAAAAAATTACTATTTTTTTTTTAAATACTCACAAGAGATGCATTAATTAACAATTTGAAAACTCTAACTTGTTAGGAAAATATTTTATTTTGATAATATTAGTAATATGATATTTATGTTCCATATTTTTCAACTTCAACCTCCTTTCTTTTCTAGTTATTTTATATTTGTATTATTCGTATGGCTCATGTGTCTAATAGATTGATGGAGTGTATAATGTATTTTGTTTTATTAATTAATTTAGCAAACATGAGAATTTATCACAAATAAGAACAATGAGAAGTATAAATACGCACACCCACGTAATTTTTGTATCAATGGTGGTTTAAAACAAATGTAAACTTGTTGCCCTTACCAAATAACTTAGTTAGTCGAACTAAAGGATCCAAAATATACTAAAACTCTTCTAAGAAGGGTTAAAAGTTTAAAACATGCAAGTATGCTAATATGCAGAAGGTTGTGCATGCTTGAAAAAAATTCACAGCCATTACGCCCGCTTCCTGTTATGCAACATCCGCTACTCTTGCTTCTTGTTACACCCGCTACCGTTCGTTACGCTACCCGTTATTGCGATTTAAAACCATGAGTGAGCTAGTTACCCTTGGTGGCAATAGGAGTGGGGATAAACTTAAAATAATTTGGAATTTATTAGTTATAATAAGTTAGTTACAATTAGTTATGTAATAAATTATATTAGTACCATAGATAAAATAATAAGCTTAGGTTTGTAGAATGCTTATTCTTTGGAATGGATTAGTTAAAATAACTTAGTAATATAAAAATTATGTTGTTACCATAGAGCAAATAATAAAGTGAAACTTTTGTGAATCCATATCAAGGAATAGATGAGGAACAACTATTCTCAGATTTTGATACATTGGGAATATTTATTCCTTTCTCTCTTTCCCAAGTTTTTCATTGATTGCATTATATCTCAAGGAATAGCTGTCCCGTGAACCATATATAACCTAACCTAAGGATTTAACAACCCTCAAATTGTTGGGGGAAATTGCCCATGATTGTGTAAATCAGTGGAAAACGATTCATATAGCCGAGCCATTGAGTGGGACTTAAGACTAGTTTTGTTATTGTTGTTGTGTATGTGTGTGCGCACACATGTGAAAAAACATGCTTGAATTTGTTTAGAGCAATCTGTGTCTTCCAATCTGGTGCAAAGTTGGAATAAGGCTATTTACTATGGTCATTCAAACATCTCTAATGTTTCAGATCTAGGAATGATATCACGAGAATGGCAATTGGGGGTAATAGGAATGAAATCAGTTGCATAGGGAAGATTCAATTTGACCCACCATTATAGTTGGAGTACTATCCTGCTACACCAGAAGTGGGATTCCATGGGAGTTGGAAACAGGAATCTGGATAGGAGAACGAAATTCTGTGAATTAAGATGGCAATGTTGCCCTTGTAGACAGCAAAAGAACAAAGCAGCCTACATGTCCCAATGATTCGGGTAGTTGTTTCATTTTTCCAAACAAGGCCTTACAATATTCATTAGCTGTTTCAACACTGGTTTTAAATAACCTGATCCTATTTATTGGCTTATGCCTGCTTTGGTGTGTACTACTTTCCAACATTGAAGACTGTTATCTATTTTAGTGAACCGTGTGATGCTTTCAGTTGTGCTATCAATCACAAGTTATAGATGATCACAATTATCATTATGTGCAAATTACACAACATAACATTAATCCTCCTTTTCTTTTGACTTTATTCTCATTGGAAATGCAAATATACTTCACCTTCTACTTGACAGTACTGAATTTCTGAAATCCACAGTATGAACACCCCCTATGCTTGTGTTTTAATGCCCCTGATGCCTTTATGGACCATTTCTGTTCTTTGATTTCAGCAATGTTTGGATCACCTTATGTTGCGATATGTCAGATCAAAGAACCATTTTCAGGATCTGTTTCTAGATATCTGGAGTCAATAAAGCTTTACTGAATTTATCAGAAATTGGATTGCTATTTTCCACTTATTAAATAGTGCCTAGATTGCTACTCCAAACAACTTGAATATTTGGGATGCTAAAACCTCAACCTTTTGTTTCAGAGTCGGAAAAAAAATTGCTGCCTTTTCAGTATTCGTTTGAGGAGCGGGAAACAGCTTATATGGCTGCTCGTGAGAGAATTTTTTCTATGGATGAAGGGGAGTCGAAAGAACCCATCCAGCAGAAACCAAGAAGCGTTCCTGTGGTTGCCCAGCGTATGATTGCCCATGCCCTTGGCAAAAGAATCAACTCATGCAGTCAGGGGTCCACAAATAAAAATGCTAGAGAATGCAAAGGCCAAACTGGTGAACCAGACAGTCGAGAGAAGAATAAGATTGATCCTACATTGATCTATGCATCATCAGTCACAGAAAGGAAGGCTTCTGAAAAACCAGCTAATGAAAATTCCATTGAGGCTTGCATGCCTCAGAATGGAAGAAGCGGGTCAGGTGTGAACCGGGACAATATGAAAGACGAGCTTTCAGGTGCTGCGAAGAGGATTTTTGCCCATGCATTAGGAAGGAATTTGGCTAAGGATGGTCTTTCTTCTAAATGCAGTGAAACGAAACAAATCAATATTGCAGCAGAACAAATTGATGAGTAGGGTTTGATAAACCTTTCACTAATAGTGAATGAGGCTTTCATGCACTTGGCATGTTCCTGCACAAGTGTGAAGAGTTCCCCAGGTTTCCATGAAAGTCTGGTTGAATGATCATTTGATGATGAAAGCTTTGATGTGACTACTATTTTGGAGCTGCATTGCAAGTGAATCCAATGTCATGTGGTGCTTGCTCGCTTGTTCGGTGACTGCACCTCCAGAAAAATATAACTGGTCTATAATATCCATCCCATTTAAGTGAACTGGTGAAAAATGACCGATCAACCTGATGGTGTGGCTAAGCAGGGTTATGGCATTTTGGCTGGAGTTGAAGAAAATGACTGCTGAGCAGAAGTTGCATGTTTTATTGCATCTGTAAAGTACAATTTCCTCGTGTTTCTTTTGGATGATTATTGAATGACATGTAAGCTTGATGGTTCGTCCAAGTGTTAAGAGAAAAATTACACCATTGAGGTCAACCACCTTCAGGGGCCGGTACATCATTTCCAACTTCTGCCTAGATCAGTCTATCGCCTGCGATGGGCCAGTCGACTGCCTCAGGCTGTGAAGTCTGATTCGGTCTTCTTTGTTTGCCATTTTTATGGTTTTAGTCCATCAGTGTCATCTTTTTAATATTTTTAAAGTTTTACATGATAAAAAAAAATTACAATTGAGAGAATAGAAATACAAATAATTAGGATTTTAACTCTTCCAATCTTCTCTCAATTCTTCAACTTTAATGGCTTAATCATGTTAAAAAAAAAAAAACTTGAGCACAATTTTATTAGTACACAACAAATTATTATAATCAAGATTAGGTTAATGGAACCTTGGAACTAACAATCTATCTTTTTTTATGATGACAAACTATTCGCAAAAAATAGGAACAAGTATAAACCATTTAATTCACACATAAGTTCTTATTTTTCATCTCTTCCTTTGATGTCATCAAAACCAAAATAGGTGGGGGTGAGACTAAAGATTTTATGCATTTAAGCACAAAGTCTTGATTTTATCCACAACATGTTTGTCATAAAAAAAATATAAAAGTATAATAATTTCTCTTAATAAAAAAGCGAGATGTGTCCCCCCCCCCCCCTACCTACCCACTACGATTTTTTTTTCCTTTTGAAAACAACAGAAACGAGATAAATTTGGAAACTTTTGAAATTGAGAATAAGTTGTGATTGAATTGTTCATTGAAAATCATATTTTTAAATATATTGTTTTGATTGTACTTAATTGCATTAAAATTCTTTACTTTTCATCCCTCATAATTTGGTTTTGATGATGTCAAAAGGGAGTTTTTCAAAACTCTGATTTGAAATTTTTTTTTTTTTATTGAAAATAGTTTGTCATTATAAAAAAATAGGGAGATTGCTGGTTTCAAGGTTTCATTAACTTGGTTTTGATGATAATAAATTATTTTGAACCAACAATTTTACTTTTAAGTTGTGATTCAATAGGTTTTAAGTCATTAGAGCTAAAAAAAAAAATAGACAGAGCTTGAAGACCCTTTATTTATTTGTCTCATAATTCTAATTTTGTGTGCTTAAACACAACATTTTTGTAATCATCTTACGCCATAAGAAAACATTGTTTCCAACCTTAAATTTAGTGGAGAAGTGTTCACGCTTTAAAAGTAATTTGAAACGAGATAAGAATAAATTGTCCAATGTATAGTGATGAGTGATATGTTGACAAACCCTAGGGATAGGTTGATTAGCCTTGGCAAAATGGTTTCTCAATCGATCGACCTTTGGGATAGGTCAACTAGATCCACGCTTAAATGTGTCCAATGACTAGTATAGTTCAATCGGCTCAGAAAAAGCGGTCGTCAAATTGATTGGCTGACACATCCCAATGGGTAGAAAATGGCTAGTTTGACTGTAACTCTATATATATGTTGAAAGTTATGGTGTGATCCCAAGAGGGGGTGAATTGGGATTTAAAAAATATTTTGTTAATTTAAACTTCACCAATTCACCACATTAAATCTCATTTAAAAATTAAAACGTGTATAAAAAATAAGAATGACAAAAATAAACATTCATACACATGCAGAAATTAAAGTGCAGAATTTAAACGTGAGAGAGAGAGAGAGAGAGAGAGAGAGAGAGAGAGAGAGAGAGAGAGAAGATTTGTTATCAGAGAGATAGAGAGAGAAGATTTGTTATCGAGGTTCGGCAAATCCTGTCTACATCCCCGCCTTGACCATACCCCCAAGGATTCAACTAACTTGCTCACTTAAACGGGCGGAGCAAAAGCCGGTTACACATCTCCTTACGGGGCGGAGTCTTCTCAGCTCAAATTTCGAGGCTGAGCCCTAACATACAACCACACCTTACACGACGGTGCTCCAAACTCTCCTAACTGGGCCTAAGCTACTCCGGTGCACTTTACAAGACAGTGCAATCCTCTTCCGACCATACGCCGAGAATACAATAGATAAATAAATTTTGTGTACAATAAAAGTGCTTCAATACTAAGCAGAAGATGTACAATATGAAGCACTAAAATGCACTCTCATATAATATTAAACTAAAACTCAGTAGAGTACGGTATTCCTCTCAAAATATTTTTCAAGTAAACCAACGAGAGTTTGGAAAATGATTTTTTTTTTTATGAAAATGACTTTTTAAAATTTAGTTCAAATAAGGCTTCCGAACAAAATATATGAAAGTGAATATTAGCTCAAGTCATTGTCAAGAAGCTTCTCAAGCACAATATATATATCAATGAATATATATGCTCAAAGTATTCTTGAACTAACCCATAGATTTTCTCCAATAAAAATATTTTCAAATAAATAAATGGGAGAAGTTAGGGTTTTCATTTATAATGATTGACCTTTATAAAAAAAAAAATTCAATAAGGCTTTCTGGTAATATATGTATGAGCTTAAATATATGCTTAAGCCTTCAAGACAATTTGAAAATAAATTTCTCCAAAATATTTTCAAAAAAAAAGTATGGGAGAAATTTGATCTTTGAAAAACATGATAATAAAAAGGCTATCAAGCTATATATTTATAAACTTGAATATAAGCTCAAATCTTTATAAATAAAAGCTCCAAAATATTTTTCTCCAAAAATATTTTCAAGAGGAGTAGGAGAAATTTGATCTATGAAAAACAACAAGAATAAAAAGTAAAGGCCTTCAAGCAATATATATAAACTTGAATATATACTCAAGCTTTTTCAAAATTATCTCAAGAAAAAGAAGCCTTTGAAGTAGAAATATTCGAGTGGATATATGATCCAATCTTCCTTCAATAACCCACAATATTTTCTCCCAAAAAGAATTTTCAAAGTGAAAGAGTAGGAGAAATATGAAATTTAATGTACAAAGGGCTATGAAAAATGAGGGAGAAACAAAGAATGTGTAAATATGCTCTCAAGATGTCTTTCCTTAATTTTTCAAGTGTCTTTGGCTTGTATTTATAGGGAAAACCCATTACTAGCCGTTTTATGGTCGTTGGAGTATTAAAATATAATTTAATTTGAAAACTAGTTGTTTTTCGGTTGTTGGGGCGCTTTCTGGCAAACGCACAACTCCAAATTGGATGTTCTTAATATCAACAGAAAGCTAAGATAAAATCACACAACTTTCATATTGAACACTTTTTAAGATAAGAAATTTTCGATAGAGAAAATTGTTCATGAATGAGACAAAAGAAACATGAAGAAAATTTTTCTACTGCGGACGCCCTTGAATATTTTGAACATAACGTTTTCTATACAATTCCAAATTGAATGTGCTTGGTATTAACATAAAGCTAAGAAAAAATCTCACAACTTTCATGTTGAACACTTTTTAAGATAAGGAGTTATTGATAGAGAAAAGTGTTCATCAATGCGACAGAAGAAACATGAAAGGTTTTTTTTGAAAAAAAAACTTGTTTTGGAAAAATGTTTTCATGAAAAGTTTAGGCCCCTAAGGTCAATCTAAGGTCTTGGTTGAGCTTAAATTTAGATCATATGATATGCATGCACACATTAAATCTAAATAATTTTTACAACTTAGAAAATAATAAATAAAGTCATCAATTCTTTTGCTCCTCTGATTGTCCATGGAATACGCCTTGGAATATGATCATTGATTTGCATTCAAGGCTTCCATTTCCCATTTGTAACTTGTGCTTAGAAAAATAAACTTCTTCATAAACTTAGCACACAAATGAGATATTGTTGTTTGTCATAATCAAAATAGGGATTGAACTCAAAAAGTCAACAATCTCTCACTTTTTTATGATGACAAACACATGAGCAAAATTAGGTATGCCTAACAAGACTTGCCCTCACAATATGCATAATTCAAAAAATATTTAATATAATTCAATTCAAACATGAAGACTTTATTATTTTCCAAGTTATGCATTTAAGTACAGGTAGGTTCAATGTGCAGTATATGTATTGAAGCTAACTTAAAAGGATTTTCAATTAAATCACATATATTATTTCCCATTTGAAAAACAAAAGTAGGAGAATAATGTAATAAAATTTTGCTAATTAACCTTCTCCCCCTTTTGTCATCAGCAAAAGGGTCAAAAGTTACTTCTTAAATAAGAAGATCATTTAAAAACCAAAGCCTTTAAGTTTTAAGGATAATTTCATGACAAATGAATTTTATAAACTATGTAGTGCATGTCATGAGTATCATTAAACACACAAGTAAGAAACAAGGTATATCCTATATGAGTTCAGTTCTTGCCAAAAAAAAAAATGTTAAAAAAAAATTCCCCCTTTCAATATTATCAATAAATATTTGGAATTATGCTTGCTGAAAAAGAAACTTTTCTGGTTTAACGCTTAAGCACATAATATTTAGAAAAATAACCAGAAAAACCAACCATATAGATCCTAAAGATAGGACAATTTAAATACCAGATCATATGGCAAATTTTGAAAAATTGTGGTTAAGCAATATATTTTACTTATGATATTCAAGAAAATCATCATTCTTAAACACACAAGCCACACAAAAGTTCTAATCTAAGCTAAAATATGGGTGAGTACAACAAGATATGGAAATTTAATTTCAAGAGCTCCCCTTATTAATTTGAAAAGTGGGCTTAGATGAAGTTAACTGCTTATACTAATACCAAATGTGAAAAATTTGTTAACACAGTATAAGTAATGAATATGAGTCTTTAAAAAAAAATTATTGGATATTAATTAAGACTATTTTTATCTAGCCAGTAAAAGCATTCTATAGAATACACATGCATCGGAAGATTGAAATTAAGTCCTACAATGGTGTTCATATGTCCAAGAACAATCCATATCAAAGTATAAATCCAACAAACATGATATGATGTTCATGGATTTCATAAATACTTGGGACTCAAAAACAAAAGCAATGATGCATATGAATCCACAAGAATACTATAATAAAGCTCTATTTTATTTTTAATGATGGGGCATAGCTCTCCTGTATATTTGCATGCACACATGAATACATTTTAGTTCGAGGATGATGTTCATTTAAAAGCTCATTCCTTCATCAAATGTTCATCCTTCAAATAGATTTTAGCATGCAGCAAATATATGCATTTAACACATAAGCATGACATAGTGCATTTCAATTCAGCACTTGATAGCCAATCAAGGCTATTTTCACAAATTATGCAATAGGGGTTCAATATAAAGATGACACAACTCAAAATACACAATGAGTGTGTGCAAAATGGAAGACTCCCCCTAAGTCATGCAATTTCCCTAGTTTATGGACCATCACCAATGCATGTGACGTTTAATTATAAGGATGATGTTTTACCATATAGTTCCCGAGTTAAGTTCTGAATCCAAAGATTGGACCAAACGGTGTCCATGAACTAGATTTTCCTAGGTTTGTAGAATACTAGGGAAATTCAAGGATTATGAAGAAAGTACATGTTTTTCAGTTTAATACATACGACTTAGGATTCAACATGTACTAACCTATTCAAATATTTGCATGCACTACAAATATTTTCATAAAGTTCAACCAGCATGCAATAGTCTGAGTGACCACTTAAGAATAAAATGTTGAATTTGAACATGGTCACTACATAATACTGGTGAAAGAATTTATAATTTAAAAAAAAAAAAAATAAGTCCTATGGAGTCATGATTTCAGTCAACTAGCTAGCATGTATGTCTGTATATGATCATTCAAAACAACATGCAAGATCCTAGTTAACTATCAGCATACAATTCACAAGGATCTGTATTAGTCATGCAGATGGCATTCAATTCAAGCATACAAATTAGTATAGTTCAAAATAAATATAAAATATCCGTCAAATAGTATAACATTTACCAAGCAATGAATAGTGGCATTTAGTTCTTGCAAAACATCCAATGTAAATGAAGCTATAAAATATTTCTAAATCATGCACAATGCAATTAAGCGCCTATAGGATGAATTTAACACTATGCTGCTTCCCCTTAATTATGTAGCCTAAGTATTAGGTTTCCCTCTTTTATATTTCAACTCTTTAGCCAAACATTCTAAATTTTCAATGAATTAACTTTGGCTTTGAAATGGTATTTCATTCTTAGTTTTAAGCTAATATTTTCTACAAAGGGGGTGAGCTCATGAATTCCTTAAATTTAATTTAATATTTGAAAATGATTAATCATTTAAGCCCAATGATGGGTTTAGGATTATATGATATACAATTTATGATTAATTCCCTAAAACCCAATTCAGTATGGTGGACAAAGGAATGCCGTATTTAAAATATTTAAACTCTAAGCATATATAGCATTATGAATTAAATACACATTTTGTCCATTTGCAGGGGATTCACAAGATCAAGCATGCATGCAATAGCTAATATATTTATATTATAACCAATCATAATAATATATACACATTAAGCAAATAGATTAGATGTTTCACAAGCATTTTCATATAGGCTAGCATCCTTACAGTTTTTAGTTAAACAATAGTGTATACTTAAAATTTAAGAATTTAAGCACAAAACATTATTTAAGCATTATACCTCATCCTAAATAAAATCATGAGTAAAAAAAAAAAAAAAATCCTATTTAGCATCTCATTAGATGGTATACCATTATCAACATTTAATACATGATTCAATAAAGTAGAAGGAGGAAGATTTACCATTTCGATTTTACTCCTTAGTCGTTTAAGCATGAAATCCTTGGAGTGGCGTTCTCCTCTCTCTCAATTTTTCCATACCTCTTATGGTTCCCAAAAATTCCCTTAGTACTTAAAACAAGATATAAACTTTATAAATGCATTAGTAACTAAGGCACAATAAAAATATGCATGGCATAAAATGATATGCATTATTAATCATGTCATGCTCATTCAATTTATTTTTAAAGTTTGGAAACAATAAATTTTAAAAACATTTGGGATATAAAATTTTCTTTAACAATCACTTTCCAAATCCTTCATTTAATCGATTTTACAAAAATGATTTTTCATTTCAAACGGTGAAATTTATAATATTAAAACAGTGGAAGAAATGCAAAGAATTAACCATCTCAAAACAGGGATACACACATTTGAGCCCTTACAATCTTTATGCAAAAAAAGTTAAACTTATTGCAACTTGACTCTGATACCAATTGAGAGTTATGGTGTGATCCCAAGAGGGGGGTGAATTAGGATTTAAAAAATATTTTACTAATTTAAACTTCACCAATTCACCATATTAAATCTCATATAAAAATTAATGCATGTATGAAAAATTAGAATGACATAAATAAACATTCATACACATTAGGAAATTAAAGTGCGAAATTTAAATAAGAGAGAGAGAGAGAGAGAGAGAGAGAGAGAGAGAGAGAGAGAGAGACACACACACACACACACACACACAAGATTTGTTATCGATGTACGACCAATCCTACCTACGTCCACGCCTTGGCCATACCCCCAATGATTCCACTAACCTACTCACTTAAACGGGCGAAGCAGAAGTCGGTTACACATCTCCTTATAGGACGGAGTCTTTCTAGCTCAAATTTCAAGGTTGAACCATAACCTACAACCACATCTTACAAGACAGTGCTCCTAGCTCTCCTAACCGGGCCTAAGCTATTCCGGTGCACTTTACAGGACACTGCAATCCTCTTCCAACCACATGTCGGGAATACAATAGATAAATAAATTTTGTGTACAATAAAAGTGCTTCTATACTAAGCAGATGTACAATATAAAACACTAAAATGCACTCACATATAATATTAAAATGAAGCTCAGTAGAGTATGGTATTCCTCTTAAAATATTTTTCAAGTAAACCAATGAGAGTATGGAAAATGATTTTCTTTATGAAAATGAACTTTTAAAATTTAGTTTAAATAAGGCTTCTGAGCAAAGTGTATGAAAGTGAATATTAGCTCAAGCCATTGTCAAGAAGCTTCTCAAGCACAATATATATATCAATGAATATATATATGCTCAAAGCATTCTTGAACTAACACATAGATTTTCTCCAATAAAAATATTTCCAAATAAATAAATGGGAGAAGTTGGGGTTTTCATTTAAAATGATTGACCTTTATAAAAATAAATTCAATGAGGTTTTCTAGCAATATATGTATGAGCTTAAATATATGCTTAAGCCTTCAAGACAATCTCAAAATAAATTTCTCCAAAATATTTTCAAATAAAAAGTATGGGAGAAATTTGATCTTTGAAAAACATGATAATAAAAAGGCTATCAAGCTATATATTTATAAACTTGAATATAAGCTCAAGCCTTTCTAAATAAAACCTTCAAAATATTTTTCTCCAAAAATATTTTCAAGAGGAGTAGGAGAAATTTGATATTTGAAAAACAACAAGAATAAAAAGTAAATGCCTTCGAGCAATATATATATATAAACTTGAATATATGCTCAAGTCTTTTCAAAATTACCTCAAGAAAAAGAAGCCTTTGAAGTAGAAATATATGAGTGGATATATGCTCCAAACTTCCTTTAATAACCCACAATATTTTCTCCCAAAAAGAATTTTCAAAGTGAAAGAGTAGGAGAAATATGAAATTTAATGCACAAAGGGGTAAGAAAAATGAGGGAGAAACAAAGAATGTGTAGATATGCTCTCAATATGTCTCTCCTTAATTTTTCAAGTGTCTTTGATGTGTATTTATAAGGAAAACCCATTACTAGCCGTTTTATGGCCATTGGAGTATTAAAATATAATTTAATTTAAAAACTAGCCATTTTTCGGCCATTGGGGGCGCTTTCTGTGCAAACACACAACTCCAAATTGGACATTCTTAGTATCAACAGAAGGCTAAGAGAAAATTTTACAACTTTCATGTTGAACACTTTTTAAGATGAGAAATTTTCGATTGAGAAAATTGCTCATGATTGAGACAAAAGAAACATGAAGGGAATTTTTCTACTGTGGACACCCTTGAGTATTTTGAACATAACATTTTCTATAAAACTCCAAATTGAATGTGCTTGGTATTAACATAAAAATAAGAGAAAATTTCACAACTTTTATGTTGAATACTTTTTAATATAAGGAGTTATTGGTAAATAAAATTTTTCATCAATGTGACGGAAGAAACATGAAGGGCTTTTTTTTGAAAAAAAAAAAAAAAAACTTGTTTTGGAAAAATGTTTTCATGAAATGTTTAGGCCCCTAGGGTCAATCTAAGGTCTTGGTTGAGCTTCGATTTAGATCATATGATATGCATACACACATTAAACCTAAATAATTATTACAACTTTGAAAATAATAAATAAAGTCATCAACTTTTCTGCTCTTTTGATTGTCCATGGAATACGCCTTGGAATATGATCATTGATGTGCATTCAAGGCTTCCATTTCCCATTTGTTACCTGTGCTTTGAAAAATGAACCTGTTCTTAAACTTAGCACACAGTTGAGATACTGTTGTTTGTCATAATCAAAATAGGGATCGGACTCAAAAAGTCAACATATGCTCTTTGAGTCCAAAGAAAGTCATGAGATATTGCTAGCACATTTATTCATACTACTACTTTTAATCTCTCTCTTGTCTCTCAAATTTATTTATCTTCCTCATAGAGAAAATATCAAAATTCTTTGTGCCATAACTTGGTATTTACCTTAAGAGTTTTTGTATTTATACTTGGTTTTTCAAGTTGTAAATCAATCCTTGTGAGGAACTTCTTTAGTAGTATTCAAGCTTTCGTGTCCATGTCTCTACCAAAGCAAGGGGTAGAAAACAATAGGGGTTTAAAGTTTCATGTGGGCATAGTGGAACTTTAAGGTGGTTGAGGCCTCGAGAGAGTGGATGTAGACTTGGATAGTCAAACTATTATAAAAGAGTTTGCATAGTCCCACTCTTTTAACTCACTTTTCTAATTTTTGTGCATTTGCTTTTGTTGTTTGAATTTGTTTTAAATTTGTAATTAAGAACTTAATTTTAGTTAGATCCAATTCACCCTCTTCTTGGATTGCCACTTGGGCCAACATTTCATCGGATGGATGAAAGAATTCATCCCTACCCCTACCTACTCCATTGTGATCAATGGCTCAATGGAGAGTTTTTTCAAATTAAGGGAAGAAATCCATGAGATAGGGAAATCCTATCTTCCCATTACTTATTTGGAATGGTAGTGGAGGTACTTTCAAGACTCCTACAACGGTCTACAAAAAAGGGAAGCTAACTTTGTGGATCCTATCTTCCCGTCACTTATTTGTAATGGTAATGGAGGAAGCTCAACATGTTGATATCTTCTTTGTAGATGATAAGTTAATCATTGCTTATATGGATTCTAATTCAGCAACAAGCATAACGCATGCACTCTCCACCTTCTATAAACTCACACGTCTCATATGTAACCCTAACAAATTAGATTTCTTTATCTTTGGACTCTTAGAAAGAAAATAATAGAGATTGCAAAAATTTTAGGATTTTAATTTGGAAAACTCCCAATCAAGTATTAGGGACTCCCCCTAACATCAAAGAGGTTGCTATGAACCATTCATTGAAAGAATCTTTGGCAGAATCCACTCTTGGATTTACAAGTACCTGTCACCTGCTAAAGGCTACAATTGAACAAAACCATCCTTCAAAGCTTCAAATCTTTCATGGATACTGAGCAACAATTTTTATTTTATTTTATTTTCCTAAATTTTCCATCAAAGAAATTGAAAAAAGACTAAAGGCATTCATATGGAAGGGTAAGGAATGGAACACCTATAAATGCAAAGTGAAATGGCAAAATATTTGTAAATGTCATGATGAAGGAGGACTAAAAGTCAAAAACTCCTCTTAGAGTGGAGTGAAACCCCAACCATCAAGCTTATCTGGCACATATGCTCCTTCAAGGCTTTTCTTTGGGTTCTATAGGTTTACACCTATAAGATTCAAAAAGTAAGCCTATGGGCTTTGTTGTTGTGTCTCGGGCGCGAGAGTGCCCCGGAGAGGCAAATAAAAATGATTTTTTTTTTAATTTTTGAGAAAAATTAGAGTTGGAGTCACCACTAACCTTTTGGAGTGTGGTTAGAACACATGATTATCACCCAATTAAGGGTAGAATCGATATGCGTCTACCAAGATTGGGATCAAGAGTTCTGTTATGTGAGGGGAAGATACTAGCACCCCTACACACCCGTTCTACAAACGGTACCTAATTCATTAAAAATTATTCCAAACTAAATTTCAGTGGCCTTTTAGATTACTCCTTTTAACTAGACACATCATCTAAGCATATACAATTAAATAAACATACAAGCATGCACATTATTATGGAATATAGTTAAAGTAAGGTATCCCTCAAAACTAAGACATGTGAGGCTCGAAAAAGCCCATGCCCCTTTTTGAAATCATAGGGATGAAAATCAAGAAAATATTTTATGAAAATAGCTCAAATTTATTTCAAAATTTTATAGAAATTTTTTAAAATTTTCTAAAGATTTTACAATATTTTCAACAAATTTTTGGGAGATTTTTGGAGCCCATTTTCTGTTTTCCAAGTAAAAGGTACACAAAAACAATTTCCTAATCTAAAAAATATTTTTCCAAAATTTTTTATGATTTTTCCTGATTTTTTTTGTTGTTGTTGTGATTTTTCCCTTTTTTTTTTTTCCAAATTTTGAAACCAAATAAATAATATAATCAGAAAATAAATAAGAAAATAAGAAAAACTAGCTCAAACTGGTCCAATAGGGTTTACCGGCTCAGGATGAACCGGACCAGGTCAATAGGCCAGGCCACGTGTCGTCTTTAGGTGAAAACACGTGGCCCCGGCAAATATATAAACGATTTATTTATTGTGCGCAGGGTCTGACGTCAGAGTGACATCCCTTGGCCACGTGTTGGCCATCTGGTAGGTTGGTTCGATACGACCAAGATCATTGGCGTGGCCCGATCATGGCCGTCACAAAGAAGCACAAATCAGACAACTAAGGGGAAGCCACGTAACACACTAAACGCATGGAGGGTGATGCGCCACATGTCGCACACCGGTTGCCTTTGATATGAACATATAGAAGGTAAAATTTTAGGTTTTTGGCCATTTCTCCATTTCTTTTCTCTCTCTACTCTCAGAAACCTCTATTCTCTCTCTTTCTTCCTCTCGAGCGATCTGAAACCCTCTCTCACTCTTTATTCTCGCTATCACTTTTCACTCTTCCCCTTGAACTATCTAAAGCCTTAGGGTTTAGATTTCCCTAATCCCTTTCTGATCTCCTGAAGCCCCCTATTCTCTCTCTCTCTCTCTCTCTCTCTCTCATGATCTAAACTTTCAAACCCCTGAATCCCCTCTCTGTTCCTTCTTTCGATTTTCTGAACGATTGAAGCCCTAGCTTTGTTTGCCTTTACAATGGCAAACTATATGCCACCCGAGGGTGTTTCAGTCATGGTGAAGTCTGATCTGAGACCTAGAAGGGGTCTGGTTAAGCTATATAGAAGATGCAGAAGCTAAGTACCTTTTTCTTTTCTCTATTATGCTCTTTCCCAAAACTTGTTGTTGCTGTGTGTGAATGTTTGTGTGTTTTGTCTTCCTTGCTGCATGTGGATTGAGTGTTGGCTTGATGTGTCATGTTTGGGTGATTCTAGTGTTTCCTAGATTCAAGGGTTAGGGTTCAGGGACAAGTCGACTTGTCCAAACCCTATTCTGTTGAGTTCTTACAAGATTAACTAGCATGAGTCAACCCTTGGGCTTGTGTTGGCTCAGAGTGCTCTGAGTGGGCCCAGTGGGCTTGGGGGTTCTCTTCTTTCTTTTTTTTTTTTTCTTTTTTACATATGTTGGGGCTTTATTTTAAAATGCTAGGCTTGAGGTTTTAAAATATTCATGGGCTTGGGGTTTTAAAATACTCATGGGCCTAGTTTAAAAAAAAAAAAAAAAACATTTGTGGGCTTGGGTTTTAAAACGTTTGTGGACTTGGGGTTCTTCTAAAATTGGTGTGGACTATGGCACTTTTTAAAATTGGTGTGGGCCCGGTTTCTTTAAAAATGGGTATGGGCTTTGGGTTTTAAAACATATGTGGGCTTGGGTTCTTTTAAAATAGGTGGGCTTTGGGTTTAAAACATTTATGGGCTCAGGTTCCTTTGAAAAAAAAAAAAAAAACAAGTGGGCTTTGGGTTTGAAACGTTTATGGGCTTAGGTTTAAAATGTTATATGGGCTTGGGATCTTTTAAATCGTGTGGGCTCTGTGTTTAAAAATGTTTTGTGGGCTTGGGGTGTCAAACATCTGGTGGGCTTGGAGCGTTAAACACTGGTGGGCTTGGGGCGTTAAACATCTAATGGGCTTGGGGTTTTAAACAAGTGGGCTCTAGTTCTTTTAAAAACAAATGGGTTTTGGGTTTTAAAGCATGGGTTCGGGGAAGTTTTACAGTGTGTGGGCTATGGGGTTGGTTGGGTTTAGTTAAGGGCTAGGTTCAGTGAGACTTGGTTCGGGGTTCAGTTCAGTGTTGGTTAGTGAGGAGCTAGGTCGGGGTTCAGTTCAATGCTAGGTTCGGTTGGGTTAGGCCTAGGTTCATTTTAGGTTTAGGTTCAGGTTTGAACCCAAATTTTGGATTTGAATTCTTACATTCACAGTCTCATACCACTACAAAAAAATCAGGGTATTAGTGAAGGATCAAATCCGTCACTAATACTTATATATTCGTCACTAATAGTATTAGTGACGAATTTATAAGTATTAGTGACAATGTTAAATTAGTTGTTATATCTACCATTACTACTAACTATTAGTAACGAATTTAAAATTCGTCACTAATAATGGAGTGTTAGTAATGGATTATAACCATCACTAAAATCCTAATACTGTCACTATAAATTTTACATGGGTTCAGCTCAAATTCGTCACTTATAAATTCGTCACTAATACCCTACTATTAGTGACGAATTTGAATCTTTCACTAATATTGTACTATTAGTGACGAATTTGTAATTCGTCACTAATACCCTACTATTAATGACGAATTGGAATCCTTCACTAAAATTACTACAAAATTCATAAATTATTCAAAATTTTGAATTCAAATAAAAATTCAATTAAAATAAAAAAAAATAACATCTATTTAGATAAGAAAAAAAAATTCAAAAAGTTCAAAATTCAAAACCAAATAGATTATACAAATTCAAATTAAAATACAGAAATTCCATTTGTTCAAATAAAAATAAAAATTACAAAGAAATAATCAAAAATTGCATCCGACGACTATAGTGCATGCATGATATCTTGCTGATGTTATGACAGCCGCGAACCCTACAAATTAAGAATTATAAAAAAAATTAGTATATAAATGGAGAACAGAATGGAGAGCTGGCGCTCAGTATAATCAGGAAGAAAAATATAGAGAGTGGGTCGTACAATAATTTTCAACCCTAAACGAATAGCTGAAATGAATGTGAATGGCATATGTATGAATATATATATATAGTTGCATGCATCAAACCACACATGTAAACACTTTAACTCGTTCTCCAAATAGAGTATCCCTGGTGGTGGACAAATGATAATGCTTATCATTAATTAAAAGCAAATTATATGCCATGTATGTTAATAGATGCAAATTTAGGACTTAATGAAATGACTTTTCATTTAACTTTCACTCATCCTTTCAAAAATATTTTTAACATTCATTTTATCATAATTATCTTTGTACGTGATTTTTTTTTTTTTTTTGAAAAATTTTAACAGAATTTCGGTAGCATGCCGTCTGTAAATTGACATTTTCCTATAAAACATGTACTTGAAACATGGTTGTTTTTACAAAATAAAACATTTCAAGCATGCGAAAACCTAAATCCACTATCAGCATGCAATTCACAATGTACTGCATCAATCATGCAGTTGGCGTTCAACACAAGCATGTATTCCAGTAGTTCAATATACAATTCATATAACATAATACCATCCATGAAGAAAATATTACCAGGAAAACATTAAAACACAATTCAACTAAGGTTTTCTAGTTTTGTCCAGAGGTTCCTTCTCAAGCATTCTTGATGCAGCTTGGGTTGTGCAAGAAATTGTTACTTAGATTGTGAGAAGGCCTGTGATAGATTGAGTTGGGGTTTCTTGGATTCAGTTATATACATAAAAATCTTTGGTTATAGATTAAGGAAATGGATTATGGTTTGTTCTTCTTCTATTCAGTGATAGTGGTGGAATCCTAGTTTAGAAGATTTTAAGATTGCCTTTGCTTTGTTGGAGATTTTTTAGCTTGTCTTTGGTCCTTAGGATTTAATTTGCTAACTTGAGTTTGACTATTAAAGTTTTCAATATATAAGAGGTTTCAAGTTGTGATTCTTTAATGGGTTTTAATGTTCATAAGTGGCTTTCACCTACTTATATGACATTTAGTTCTTAACTTTTCACAGTATTCTATACATTGTTGTTCTTAGCCAAGTGTTTTAGATTTTGAATGATAAGCCTAAGATCACCTTTTTCTTACGAATATCAACACGTGAGAGACGCGAGTTAGAATGACTTTAAGTTTTTACTAATCATGCATACATTTCTTTGTATATGGTTTTATTTTGGAAAAACTTTATCGAAATTTCGGCAGCTTGTCGTCTGTAAATTGGACATTTTCCAAAAAACTCCTGCACTAAAACTTGATAGATTCAAGCAAACAAATCACAATAATATGCATCATGCAGATACCAGTGAGTTTGAGTATGCGAGAACCTAAATCCACTACCAGCATGTAATTCACAATGGACTGCATCAGTCATATAGTTGGCGTTCAACACAAGCATGTATTCCACTAGTTCAACATACAATTCATATGACATAATACCATCCATCAAGAAAATATTACCAGAAAACCGTTAAAAAACAATTTATTATTATTCGTAAGACTTGCACATCTAATGAGAAAATGCATCTAATGATGTCGATGCATACTAAGAATCTAACAAAGGATATAAATATTACCATCTAACAAAGGATATAACTTTTACCTATTATTCATTTCTTCATTTACTCAAAAAATACAAAATAATTTTCATCTCTATTTTGAAAACCAACAAAATTTATTCATTTTTTTTAAGAATACACAACATATTTGAAATAGAGTTTTTTTTTTTTTTTTTTAATTTTCTAATATTAATTTTCAAGGACACGCATACTAGCATACCCATGTATTTCATGTATAAATTTGAAGCTCCTTGTCGTAAAATAGTTAAAAGTTGAAAGCCGCTTCTACAAATATATATACGCACACATACACTATACAAATAAATTATGTGTAGTGTGATTCCAAATCTTTATGTGATGATGAATATATTTATGTATAGTGAGATGCCTAATTAATGTGTAGGAAAATATGCAGCAATATGCATACAAAATTAAGTTAATTTTGAAATTAATATGCAGCAAGAATATTCTATATATCATGAAATAAACTTTTTTTACCTATCAGTTCAAACATGCTTCTGGACGGATTTACCTATCAGTTCAAACATCCATGTATTAGAGTATTATCTAAAAATTCCTACTCTATGAGGTATAGATGCTGAATTTTCAATGCACAAGAATATAACAATGACATACCTTCTAATGAGAGGAGTCACCTACATCATCTGATCGAGATTGGCGCATCATTTCTTCGAATTACGTTTGCCCGTTCATCATAGCTACGAGCATTGCTTCAAAGGTGGACACCTTTTCTTTCAAACTTTAGTTCTCCAATGTGACGTTAGACACCAAGTGTCTCAACTCCTGGTTCTCCATCTCCACCATTTGCACAAGCTGATCCATCTCGTCCTCCCGAGTGTCAGCCTATCGACACGCTCATTCTAGCTTAGCACGAGCCTTCGCACCCATCGAATACGATGCTGTGGGGGCGATGTATCCACTTCCAAGCCCTTTAAACTACCCCCCCCCCCCCCCGCTCATTCCCCAAGCACCTGGGTGGTTATCTAGTAATCTGTCATTTGTTGGCACCCCTCTTCAACAGGTGCATCTCTCAGCTCGACCATCAGCGCCTATTTTCAGTCAAGAAAATGATAAAAAAGAAGAAATGAGAATACAACTTCAATGTTTTGAATCAAATTATAAACTATATATTTAATTTGACTTATATATTTGCTCTACGCACCGTCGCACCACTCCCCCGATTGCCATTGGTGCGTTCTCTGATAAAGATTTGGCAGCGGTTCCTTGGTGCCAATCGCAGGATCATGCCACATTATCATATAAAATATCATTAATATTAATGGCGTATGTATTCGTCAGATAGTGTTATATATAGCAATTACCCGTCTATGATTGACGAATAACCTTGACCCACCGCAATGCGCCGTCGTGAGTTTATTGCGGTTCGCAGCATTTTTTACACATACAACCAATGAAAAAGATGTCAAGACTTCTTATTAGCCACATCAAAGCTTAAAGTAGATATTATAAGACAAAGACATCACCTAATAGTGTGGGTCACAGAAATGGCGACACACCACCTCCCAATCCTCTTAGGATATCTTATCGTATGGGTGGATTTCTGCTTCATCTCCCATCACACAAAAATGTTCGCGCATTTTCACACCATAGGACTTAAATTTATTGCAAAGTTGGACGTCCACTGCCCTCTTCACATGGTCTGCCTAGAGAATGTCCATGTTGAACTCCTCCTGCATAGGTAATACATTTAGAATGTAAGACAGTTGTTTGGCTAGTATATTAAAAGTTATAAAAAAAAAAAGTTTGGGATTAGTTACCAAGATGCGCATGTAAAGAACCATGTGTTGCGCCTCAGTCACTTGCGGCTAGCTGAAGGTGGTGACTGGAGCATACCATCGGCATATAATGTCGAGCTCTCGCATCTATGTTGGACACCAATCGTCACGTGGGGCGGCGAAGCCTGGAGGAATGTCGATCCTAATGCGCTGCTCCGTCCTCTACAGGTGCTTCTTCAGTGTCGTGTTCTTCGCGACACCACGACCTGACCTGGCCGTGGATGTCGATGCTGAAAGAAGAGTTAAATTAATAACAATATTTTAATTATACACGTGAATAAAAATCAATAGTTTACATCGAAATAAATAAAAGAAAACCTTACCAACACTGTTGATCATGGTGGGCAACTCACCCTACGTGTCATGCCGAGCTGAGGTATCCACAATTGGCCGAGGTGACGATGACTCAGACAATGGTGCCGCCGCATCAAGACCGACGGGCTCTGCTAGTCTCGAGGATATCGGATCATCCTCATGCGATGTAGTGGAGTGCTTGGAAGGAAGTCAGCCACATCGACCTCCTAGTGCCATGTCTGCAAAATATTAGATAAGTAAATGTAAGAAGTATGAATATTAGATGGATGCATAATATATATATTTTTAGTTATTTACACATGTCAGATACATAGTGACAAATATGACATGACGCATAATATATATATTTTTAGTTATTTACACATGTCAGATACATAGTGACAAATATGACATGCTTACCCCCCTATACGTCCTCAATATCGGTATCATACTCACTTTCTAAAGTGTCTTCCACTTCACTATAGTACTCGACCCCTGTTTCATCTTCCCCATCAGTTTCCTCATCGTCGATGAAGTGAACGTCTATAGAAGGTTCAATTGTAATGTTAGCAGTCCCTACGTGTTTTGCCGTGGCATCATCTCTATTCAATGGTGTAGGATCTGCTCCTTGTTCGACAACATTGAAAGCAGATTGCGCTGCTGCACTGACAAATGGCTCATCTTCTTGGAATGCAGCCTCACTGGCACTATTCTCCCCATCTGCAACTTTCATAATAGCATACAAACTTCAAGGAGGAATCTTTTGGGTCACTTGCCATTCACCCTTCAATTTGGTGTCTTTGAGGTAAAACACTTGTTATGCCTGCGTCGCTAGCACAAAAAAGTCATTTTAATACCAGGTCTTGCTAAAATTGACACTAGTAAAGTAAGCATCCATGTTTATCTCAGTATTTTTATTACCAATGTCCCACCAGGTACACTTGAACAAGTGGACGAGTTTGTTGGCTCCATAGTTAAGCTCTATAATGTCATCCAAGATACCAAAGTAATCAATTTCTTCATCTCCTTCTGTGTCTAGCATCGCAACCCCAAAATTTTGGGTCCTTCTATTCAGTTCGAGGGACTTTGTATGAAATCGTAACCCATTGACAATGCAACCGCTGTAGTGGTTAACTCGTTGATTGGGGCCACATGCCAATGCGTACAAATCTTTACTTGTCGTTGGTTCTTTATTGTAATTCATGACTTTCATCTATTAAATAAACATGAGTTTAGATGAGTAAATCGTCAACATTGATAATGTACATTGCTTTGTACTCAGGCAGTATTTGTTAATTACACGACTCCAAAACCAATTGACAAATTCCTTCTTATGTCTATCGTCAACATTCCGTTCATTTTGATCAAGAAGTTCAGGTTTATGTTCGCTATATGCAACAATAGTATATGTTAATGTCAAGTAAGTATATAAATATGCAGATGTAAATACATTACAAAGTAAGGAGTTTCAAACCACGTTCTCGATATATGGAACAGTTTCATCACAATTATTGAGAACATAAAAATGGGCCTTTTGTAGGTCGAGCATATCCATGAAATTGTAAACCCGTGCACCTGATTACACGTCAAAACTGCGTAATTTGGCGTTTAACCCGGGCTTTACGGTTTATATTTTTAATTAAATGTCCAAATTTATTTAATATTTTAACAAAGTGCCAAAATTATTATTCTTGAACTTTATTGCACTATTTATGAAGTTTTGGTAATTTTTTGTCGCAGGAAAAATTCCCAGGAATCAAAACCGACACCTGTTCGTATTTTGTGCATAACTTTTCCGTCTGAGCTCCGATTGAGACGATTCAAATTTCTGGAGAAAGAGGAAAGGATCATCTACAACTTTTGTGTTTTGAGTTTTGTGAGATATGGGCTCCAGAAGAGCAGAATTTGAGACGAACAGAGAACAAAAGAAAATAAAGAAAAAAATATAATAAATGGATCATTGATGTGACCCGGCCATGCATGGCCGGGTCGGGTTGTTCCACGCCGGATCCTAGGGCACCCAGCTCTTCCTTTAAATCTTCTTCTCTTCCTCTCCCTGCGCAAGCAGCCCATGGGGCGGCTCTCCTCTTCTCTTCTTCTTCTTCTTCTTCTTCTTCTTCTTCTTCTTCTTTAGCTTGTTTTGCCCTCTCTTATCTCTCCCTTTGTTCCTTTGTTTTCTCATTTAATTTTGCTCTCTGTTCCTCTTCTCTCGGTTTCTCTCCTTTCCCTGTTCTTCTCTTCCTCTCCTTCTCTATTTAGCCACCCACAGCAGCCATCTGCTGCTCAACACAGCAGCCATCTGCTGCTCAACACCGCAGCTGCAGCAGGCTCTTCCAGCAGCAACACAGCAGCACCCGAGACTCCTCCAAACAGAGCAGCAGGTCCCCGGCCTCCCTGCCGTGGAGCCGTGATTTTCCAGCACCAGCCAGACCATCCACTGCCTTCGGGTTACTCCAGAACCAGCAGGCACCATACAACTCCGCAGCACCGCCGTGGACCTCCACCAATCCAGCACAGCAGGCCTTCTCTGCAACCATGCTCTGTTTTCTCTTACTCTCTCTCTCTCTCTCTCTCTCTCTCTCTCATCTTCTTCTTCTTCTTGTTTTTATTTATTTATTTACTTTATGTTAATTGTTATTTTGTCTTTACTCGTTGGATTTTATCAAAGACTCGTTTTTTTATTCTTTTTTTTTTCTTTATCATTTAGTTAGATGCTCTTTCAATTATAGTTCTTTTTAGTATTAAAGTTTATTGATTTTATGTGTTTAATTAATGAAGTCTAAGATAAAAATAAAAAATATAGAAAACTAAAATAAAATACAAAGTTCGTGTTTTTATTTCTTGTGTCATGTTATTGTTTAGGTTGATTGATAGTCTAATTTTAATTCGAGTTCTGTGTTCGTGTTAAAGGTCCAATTTTTATTGCGCGCGTGTGCGTATTTGATTGAGTCTCCATTTCATACTCTATTTCCTTATTTGAAGTTTCCATTTTTAATTAGTGCGTGTGTCGATGTTTCCTTAGGTATATTAGAGTTTCTATTCTAGCGTGTTTTAATTCCTTATTTATAGTTTCCATTTGTAATTAGTGCGTGTCCCAATGTTTCTTTAAGTAAACTAGGATTTCTATTCTTGTTTCTTTTATTTAATACATGTTAGTTTTAGGGTTTTTAAATTACGTGTCATCTAATTCGGCAAAAGTAAAATTGAACAACTCTTGAAAAACCCGAATCTGAACTGAGTTCAGTACCTTTTTAATTTCGATTGGAAGAACGTAAAATCTGAAATTAAAACGCATTCCCTGAGGAGACGATCTAGCCCTTGGGCTTAATATTACACGACAGAACTCCTATACTTGGGATAGCTTCCGAGCTGCTCATTTTTCGAGTGAGTCAAGTTTTTGGCGCCGTTGCCGGGGAATGTTGTTCTTAGTCTCAAATTTGCGTTTTTCCCGTCATCTTTATTAGTTTTAAGAAAAAGAAAAAAAAAATCAGAAAACAAAAAAAGAAAAAATTTCGAGTTTTGAAAAATGGCTGCACCTGCACCGCGCACGATAATGGATTTTATGCAACTTGAATATGCCACTGCATCCTCTTCCACTGTTTTGCCTTATGATGAGCTTAATTTCATGATGCAGCGCGGGAGGACGTCATTGCTACCCGAGTTCTATGGGACAAAATCTGAGTGCCCATATCAGCACTTAGCAGAGTTTGAATTAACCTGCAACATGTTTTTCTCTCATGCTAGAGCTGACGAATCTACTAGACTAAATTTATTTCTTACTACTTTGCAGGATAGGGCACTGATTTGGTTTCATTCCTTAAGACCTCACTTTATCACTAATTGGACTGATACGGAGCATGAATTTTTGCATGCATTTTGTCCCTCACAGAAAACTCAATTTTTGCAGGAACAGATTCTTAATTTTGTGCAGCAAGATGACGAGACATTTAGGGCTTGCTGGGAGCGATTCAAGGATCTACTAAGCACGTGTCCACATCACGGGTTTGACTCATGGAGGTTAGCTGATTATTTTTATACTGCTCTTACCCCTGATTGCAAGTGTTTTGTCCAGACTATGTCTAATGGAGAGCCCGTCAGCGAGGATCCAAATCAGGTATTATCATTCTTTGATTACTTAGCTGACAATGTCCCACAATGCAACACACGATACACTCAGGCACCCATGACTGCACATCCTATCAGCACAATTAGTGGTGGTGATGCATATGAACCACCAAACTGCCTGGATATTCCTCCGCCTCAATACCAGCCACCACAGATCTCTCTGAGCTGTACGCCGTCAGAATTTCTGGAGGATAGCATAACTCAGATGGCGAACATGCTCCAGAAGTTCATGCAAACTCAAGTCGATCATAATAATGAATTGCGGGACACCATTAATGCGATAAGTACACAGTTGGACATCTTAGAAAACGAGGAAACACTCGCAGAACTTTAGCCTAGTTCTCAAGAGTACCAGCAACCGCAACAACAAATACATGATGTTTCTCTTGAGACAGCAGAGGCCACCATCACCTTCAGTAGCGAGAAAGACGATCCCCAATCTGAAATGCTCATCACCGAGCAAATAGTTGTCCCAACACCGGAAGTTACGGCTGAAATAGATGAATTCAAAGAAAAATCAGAGGAAACGAGCCCACAAGCGGAGCAGTTAGTTTATAAGGAGACTGATACTCATACAGAGTACCAACCTATGGTACCTCCTACTCCGAGCTCAGAAATCGTGAAATCGTCACTCCCGCCTGAATCAAATGTTAAGGAGCCTAATGTAGAGGCAAACTCTTGTAGTGGTATGATGATATGTACACCCAATAAAGAGGGTGACCAGTCTCGTGAGCTTATAATTTTCAAAGAACCAGGTAAAACCTTTAATGTTAATGCTTCTGAAGAATTGCAGGTAATTATTCCGATCACTCTCTCTCAACCATTAGTTCATAAAGAAGCAAATTTCCTGGAAACGATGTTGAATAAAGACCCTTTCTTGTCAACACAAGAGGGTCGACCTGCACACAAATTGTTTGGTATTTTAACACGCATTAATTTATCTGAGGTTGATTTTCATGCAGGTATGAAGACTGATCCACTGTGGCGGCTCAAATTTGGAGACCCGCCGATGCAATTTATAGACCTGCGGCCACCAGAGGAAATTCCTCCAGAGCCTCCGCCAAGACAATTGTGATGTTTTTCTTTTCCTTCTTTTCCTTTTATTTTATCTTATTTTATTTTTAGTTAGTTTTCAGGTCTATTTTCTTGTAGTTCAATCTTTGTTTTCCATTATTTCGCCACTCAGGTACGCTTTACTTTTCCCGTGCACAGTATTTTCTATTTCCCCTATGCTTTCACATTGAGGACAATGTTCCATTTTAGTTGGGAGGGATGAGCCTTCGCATGTAACACTGTGCACGTACACGTACCAGGTTTTATATTTCAAAAAAAAAATTCAAAAAAAAAAAAAAAGAGAGAGAAATAAAGGAGGAGCACTGAGGAATTGCACTGCACTATGCCATGCTTAACACTGTGTATACCTTTCACATACTTGCGTATAACTTCAGAATGACACACTTGAGTCAATTATGCATAGTTTATCTTTATATGATTTTATGACTCCATGAAGAATCGATTGGTAGTACATTCGTGTTAATTTGGCTATATAATTTCCTGTATCTACATGCATCTCACGAGGCTAAATAAACACATTCACGTGATTCATTGCATTTAGGGTTTCCTGTGAGCACTGAGAGAACACCCGTGGAGACTATGACACCTTGTGAGATATCCTTGAGCTATTTATCGTCCTTTTGAGCGTTAATATCAAATCAGAGTTCATGGAACTCAATTCTCTTTTTCTGGATGATTCCTTTGTACACTAGTCTATGTTTTGATTTGCTAGCCTAGAGGTGACACCTAGTGGGGAGATAGAAATCTAGGTCTTGTAGCCTACTCAAAATGTGAAGGCTGAGCCACCCCTAGAGATAGACTTAATTCATGAACTCCTATTCGAGCTCAATTCCCATTGATTGTTTGAAGATTACAAAAGAAGTGTTATATTATCCTTATTGCTCAAGAAAAGACAGAAAATAAAGAATGAGCAGAAAAAAAAAAAGCAATACACATGCGCATGAAATGAAAAGTCAATGCCGGCCCAAATACATATCACAAAAAGTCAAGGACGACACATATTTTCCACATATGAAGATGCTTCAACCGGTCAATGCTTCAGATGTATTCATGACAAGTTTGTGAGTAAGTTGATCTAGGGTGGTCTCAGTTGGATATGGCGAGTAGGTGAGAAGATGCTAGGGTGAAGGACCCGACACCTCATAGATAGGCTAGATCCTTTCCTGACTAGTCCACTCCACATACTCAGCGTTGTTCCTTTTAAAATGTGGGATGTTTGATCGCAACACTCCTCCTCACATATGATGAGTGAACCCATTTTCTTTGAGTGTTCTTGAGGGTATACCAGTTAGGCCGAGTCAAAGCGACCGTTCTGTAGGTGTCCACTGGCGTCCTAGGTGTACTGAGTCACACACATCACACACACCTCGAGAGTTTACCTGTTTATACTCGAACTTATATGATTGCATTAACTCTGAATGTGCCATTGATTAACTTCATGTGAGTATCCTAGTCTCAAATCACATATAAACGATGAAACTTGCATAAGTGACGTGCTTTGGAGTCGTGTGCATTGAATATGAACGAGCTTGTGTGAAATTTAGTTATGTTCTTGTATGTGAAGTGGTATAATTATGTCGCATGAGCATTGATTTCATGATCACCGGAGTATATAGTTCTAGACACCACCCTAAGATTCATTCACGTCATTTGCTAGAGACTAGCAAAACGTTAGTTGGGGGGTGTGATTACACGTCAAAACTGCGTAATTGGGCGTTTAACCCGGGCTTTACGGTTTATATTTTTAATTAAATGTCCAAATTTATTTAATATTTTAACAAAGTGCCAAAATTATTATTCTTGAACTTTATTGCACTATTTATGAAGTTTTGGTAATTTTTTGTCGCAGGAAAAATTCCCGGGAATCAAAACCGATACCTGTTCGTATTTTGTGTATAACTTTTCTGTCTGAGCTTCGATTGAGACGATTCAAATTTCTAGAGAAAGAGGAAAGGATCATCTACAACTTTCGTGTTTTGAGTTTTGTGAGATACGGGCTCCAGAAGAGCAGAATTTGAGACGAACAGAGAACAAAAGAAAATAAAGAAAAAAATATAATAAATGGATCATTGATGTGACCCGGCCATGCATGGCCGGGTCGGGTTGTTCCACGCCGATCTAGGGCACCCAGCTCTTCTTTAAATCTCTTCTCTTCCTCTCCCTGCGCAAGCAGCCCATGGGGCGGCTCTCCTCTTCTCTTCTTCTTCTTCTTCTTCTTCTTCTTCTTCTTCTTCTTTAGCTTGTTTTGCCCTCTCTTATCTCTCCCTTTGTTCCTTTGTTTTCTCATTTAATTTTGCTCTCTGTTCCTCTTCTCTCGGTTTCTCTCCTTTCCCTGTTCTTCTCTTCCTCTCCTTCTCTATTTAGCCACCCACAGCAGCCATCTGCTGCTCAACACAGCAGCCATCTGCTGCTCAACACCGCAGCTGCAGCAGGCTCTTCCAGCAGCAACACAGCAGCACCCGAGACTCCTCCAAACAGAGCAGCAGGTCCCCGGCCTCCCTGCTGTGGAGCCGTGATTTTCCAGCACCAGCCAGACCATCCACTGCCTTCGGGTTACTCCAGAACCAGCAGACACCATACAACTCCGCAGCACCGCCGTGGACCTCCACCAATCCAGCACAGCAGGCCTTCTCTGCAACCATGCTCTGTTTTCTCTTACTCTCTCTCTCTCTCTCTCTCTCTCTCTCATCTTCTTCTTCTTCTTGTTTTTATTTATTTATTTACTTTATGTTAATTGTTATTTTGTCTTTACTCGTTGGATTTTATCAAAGACTCGTTTTTTTTTATTCTTTTTTTTTTCTTTATCATTTAGTTAGATGCTCTTTCAATTATAGTTCTTTTTAGTATTAAAGTTTATTGATTTTATGTGTTTAATTAATGAAGTCTAAGATAAAAATAAAAAATATAGAAAACTAAAATAAAATACAAAGTTCGTGTTTTTATTTCTTGTGTCATGTTATTGTTTAGGTTGATTGATAGTCTAATTTTAATTCGAGTTCTGTGTTCGTGTTAAAGGTCCAATTTTTATTGCGCGCGTGTGCGTATTTGATTGAGTCTCCATTCATACTCTATTTCCTTATTTGAAGTTTCCATTTTTAATTAGTGCGTGTGTCGATGTTTCCTTAGGTATATTAGAGTTTCTATTCTAGCGTGTTTTAATTCCTTATTTATAGTTTCCATTTGTAATTAGTGCGTGTCCCAATGTTTCTTTAAGTAAACTAGGATTTCTATTCTTGTTTCTTTTATTTAATACATGTTAGTTTTAGGGTTTTTAAATTACGTGTCATCTAATTCGGCAAAAGTAAAATTGAACAACTCTTGAAAAACCCGAATCTGAACTGAGTTCAGTACCTTTTTAATTTCGATTGGAAGAACGTAAAATCTGAAATTAAAACGCATTCCCTGAGGAGACGATCTAGCCCTTGGGCTTAATATTACACGACAGAACTCCTATACTTGGGATAGCTTCCGAGCTGCTCATTTTTCGAGTGAGTCAGCACCGAACGACCAAACATTTTCTCAAAATATAGAGCTCCTCGGTTCTTCATTTTCGGCATTAATAGCATGAATGTCTGCATTTCGCTCCTCGCGAGTGAACCTTGTGTCAATGTCATGTAAATACATTGAGCAAAATGCAAGACATTCACTATCAATGTATACCTCAATGATTGAACCTTACAGTTGTGCCTTATTGCGCACATACCCCTTCAAAGTGGACAAGAACCTGTGCATTTTACGTAGCATTATTGACCTGTAGACACAAAAAGGAAAAAAAAAAATATGAGGAAATCACGTGACCATTATAGAAGGAGTTTAAAATTTACCTCTCAATAGGATACATCCAACAATATTAGACCGGTGCTCCAATTATGGTCTCCCTTGGTAAATGGACGGTTAGGTGGACCATCACATCAAAGAATGCTGGTGAAAATATTTTCTCTAGCTTGCATAGTATAATCACGATGTCATCCTCTAACCGTTTAAGTATGTTTACGCTTAATTTTTTGGAGCACAACTGTCGAAAAAAGATCCCCAACTCAATCAGCATCGAGAAAACATCTTTGGTCAAGTGTCCACAAAATAAAACGGGTAGAACTCGTTGTAGAAGGACGTGACAGTCATGACTTTTCATTCTTAACATCTTCCCTTCTTTCGTGTTTATGCATCAAGCTATGTTTGATGCATATCCATCAGGGAACTTCAATGATTTCAACCATTTGAAGAATTTATTCTTCTCATTCTTCGAAAATGTGTAACAAGATGATGGCATGAGAAGTTTGTCCCCATCACGAAACAGCTGCAACTCAGACCGTATTCCCATATCTTCCATATATCAGCGAGCATTTTCGGTGTCCTTTGTCTTCCCATTTATATCCAACAATGTACAAATGACATTCTCATAAATGTTCTTTTTGATGTGCATGACATCCAAGTTGTTGCATAGTAGAAGATCTTTCCAGTATGGCAACTCAAAGAAGATGCTTCTCTTTGTCCAATTCAACTCCCACTCAGCACGTTTTCTTTTTCTACTAGTTGGTGGTTTCCCAAATTTCACATCTCTGATCAACCTGAGCTGGTTTAATATCTTTTCCCCACTTAGTCATTTTGGCTACAACCTTCGTTCAGGTTTTCCATTAAAGCTTTTGATGCCACAAGTCCTCCAAGGATGTCCAGGTCATAGAAAACAACGATGACACATAAAGCATAACTTGTGTCCAAGCTTCAAGGATAATGACCCAACATCTTTATTACAAACTAGGCATGCTAAGTAACCTTTTGTGCTTCAATCCGACAGGTTGCCGTAAGCGGGGAAATCATTAATTGTCCACAACACTGCAACATGCACTCGAAAGGTTGTCCCTCTTTCCACATCGAATCTCTCCACTCCTTTTTACAATAGTTCTATCAATTCGTCAATTAACGAACACAGGTACACATCAATATCATTACCAAGTGCCCTTGGTCCGAGAATAAGCAGCGACATATAAATGAAGGGTTCTTTCATACATTGTCATAGCGGCATATTGTATGACATCATCATAACTGGCCACATGCTATATGGGTTGTTCATGTTACTGAAAGGATTGAACCCATCTGAAGCAAGGCCAAGTTTGATGTTACAAGGATCACTAGCAAACCACAGATGCATTTTATCAAAATCGGCCTAAGCGTCGGAGTCTGATTAATGGCTAAGGGTGTTTCCATTTTGAAGATGTTTCTCTTGATGTCATCTCATATCGGCAGCACTCTTTCTATACATGTACAATGGCTGCAGTCGCAGGATTAATGGACAATATCGCAAAACTTTTTGGGGGATCTTTTTTACCCTTCTTCTGATTAGTTGTATACCTCGGTTCACCACATTTTGGGCACTCGTTCGCATTTTCATGTATACCTCGGTTACCATAAAAGAGTGCACAATCATACCTACACGCATGTATTGGAGTGCAACCGAGATCCAATTCATGTATGTATGTCTTCACCTCATAAAAAGACTTCGGAAGTGTTTCACCATCAAGTAATGCCGCCTTAATGAGGTTTAAATGCATGTTGAATGCACTCTGAGATAACTCATGCATTGTCCTTGCATAAAGCAACTTTATCAGAAACTCTAATTTTGAGAACTTTTTACAGTTTGGATATAGGAGCACCCATGCATCCCTCATGAGATTAGAAAATGGTTTATCGAGTCGATTCAACGTACTAGGCTCGCAAGGTATGGTACCTGCTGAAGTAAATTCATCACTAGTATGCGACACACTGACATCACCCGTGTCTACTGCAATCCCCCTTTGCAAGTCACCTAACATTTTGATTAACCCTTCCGAAAGTGTATCACCACCTACTATATTTGTCCCCTCATCTTCATCATCATCATCATCGCTCTAAACTACGTAATCTTCACCGTGGAACACCCATCTTGTGTGAATTTTCTTCATTCCAAAGTTTAATAAATGTGAATGGACCAGATCAATGTGTTTGAATATTATGTTTTGGCATTTCTTGCAAGGACACCTTATTCTATTGGCTTTGTCTACACGACGACGTGCAAACTCTATGAAATCATGTACCCTTTTCACTTATTCTAGAAAAAACCTACCCCTAGCATTCATTTAACTCTTATCCATATTCATTAATTACCCTATAACATGTTCAAGTAAATGGTGTTGATTACATTCTCATAATTCTTATGACGCATGCATCGTGAATCCTATAATCGGTGAACTTCCATTTAAAGGGTACGGATCCTATCCCCTTCAGGAATGTTGTATTTACGTTGCAATCAATCGCTCAAATTCCTTCGTTGTAGTCATTATAAATTTTGGCAGCATCTCCCCATGGCTCTCCAAGTACACGAGATAGGGGAAGTGAACATGTTGCTAGTTTTCCATCACTAACAAATTGTCACGACACCCCACTATGCACCCAGAGAACACAAGTAGAGATGCGCTCGAAATATATAATGAAAATTGACAAAGCGTGAACGATGACAACAACGTAAATACAATTTCCTGAACTGTCCACGATGGACAATCCAAGAATAGTTGAAATACAAACATTACTAATCGTAAGTGAAACAAATAATTAACATATTCAATTGATTATTAGTCAACATAGTATGAATAATAATCAATTGAATTTCAATAATTGTTTTGTCTCACATGCACGATGAGGCATGAATGTATAGTAACCATTCTTGAATAGGCCTAAGTTTCAATGAACACAAGAAATGACAATAATTAATTTGGCAGTTTACTTCATATGACATTTATTTCTAGGCCTTTCACTATATTTTATACATTATTGTTCCAAAGATTTTCTAACCGTTTTCTAGCTCAAATGAATGCACAATAAGGATAAAAAAAATGAACACTTATCTGCCTACCTTATATGTGCAAGTAACATCCACATAAATTCCAAAAAGAGCTAGAAAAACATAATGATATTGTGAAACACGAAATACAGGTAGAAACCAAAAGCTCCATGTATTTTCATTAATTTCAGAAGCAATACAATGTAAATAGACGCATCAAAGCACGCGTACAACCATTCAAAAGTACGGTAAAAAAGAATACAATAAAAAATAAATAAAAGAAAAAGAAATAAAATAAAAACAAAGGGTGCATGAGCACAGTACATAAGTAAAAGAGAAAGCGCATAAAAAGATCCTAAGCATCTAGTCTGTTCTAATCAAAGTCATAATCAGAATTGAAACTGCATGAGCAACAAGATGAGGCTACTGCTCTAGCGGCGTCTCGGTCTCATGCCATTTCCTCCAGAAGATGACACAATTTAGGGGTAAGAGGGGAGGGTGGTGGTTCCCTGTATAGACGTGGCCTGAGGGCCCGAGGCAGCAAATGGTCAAGAATGTCCGCTGGAGGTGGATTATCGTAACCATACGACATGGTCAGCCTAATCATACGAAACATCACTGGATGAGCAGGCATGTCCTCTGTTAGCCCTAGGGTAACATTGGAGGACTGCTCTCTAATGGGTGGCGCATCGAAACGTGCTAGGGGCAATTGCACATCCTCAAGAGTTATCCTTGGTGCTCTCATCTCATCTGAAACCCTTTCGTGCTCACTCAATACAGCTCGACCCCTGGAAAAAGACTCTCCCATTGGCGGGTCCTGAACCCTCTATCGCTTTGAGGCTGCCCGAGGATTCCTTTGCAGAGGCATTGGCTAGTAAAGAGGAAACCCTAAGATTTAAGTTCAAAATTTTTTTTTTTTCAGAGGGGCATACTTAAGATTGGATTCTCTTGATATTTCTTTTTTATTTTTATAATCAAAGACAGTAGCATAAATATGTGCTCATAGATTAGTAATCACCTATTAGCTTTAAGTATGATAAAAATAATAACTAGCAATAATAAAATTTATAAATTTAAAAAATTTTAATTGTTATAGTATATCAAGAGTAAAAAAATATTTAAGTTTTGACAGCTTGAAGTTTTAATGGATATTGAAAGCACGTGTGAATGTATATCCTTCAATAAAAAAATATACACTAAAACACACAATTAATAACATTTTAATTTTACTTATACTTGGCATTTAGTTTTTCTTAATTTTGAATCATATTAGAACAATTTTTTATTTCAAATGGTATTCAATATTGAGAGAAAATTTAGTGACAAATAAAAATAAAAGACTGTCTAGGATGGAAACGCAATCAATGTTAACTAAGAGACTGTTACCCCTTTATTCTCATTAATAGTTGGATGAATGATACAATGTAAAGGGACAAATTTTCAATTTGAATTAAATTTTGTAATGGAAATTTTAATACTACATTAAAAAAATAAAATTAAAAAAAAAAAGAAAACAATCAACCAAATACCTACACTGGGTTCGTTAATTGGCTTATAACATGTTCAAGTAAATGGTGTTGATTACATTCTCATAATGTTTATGACGCATGCATCGTGAATCCTATAATCGACGACCTTTCGTCTAAAGGGTACAGATCATATCCCATTCAAGAATGTTGCGATGCAATCAATCGCTCAAATTCCTTCATCGTAGTCATTATAAATTTTGGCAGCATCTCCCTATGGCTCTCCAAGTACACGAGATGGGGGAAGTGAACATGTTGCTAGTTTTCCATCACTAACAAATTGTCATGACACCCCACTATGCATGTTGACCTTATTGGTCAGACCCGATTTTCATAATGACAAATACTCCTGTATTTAATAAACATTTAGTTCATGTGCAGGTCTATATTAGCAGATACATTGACGGCACGTGAAAGCTCAAAGTTTGAAGACAAATTTATATTCTCAATTGTAATATTCAGTAGTGAAATTTGTCTGTAATAGTAATTAGGGTATTTGGTTTGTAATAAGCACACACATCACATGTATGATTTATTACGTAAGATCAAACCAAATACAAACTAAAAGTGACCATAGAAAGACCTTAGGGTTTTCCCTTCGGTCAACCGACACCGGACTATTTCGGTGTCTTCCAAATTAGATCCCAAGTGACCCTAGGACACACACATTTTCACATATTACTTGTTAGGAACTTGAATAGGGCTTGTATGCTTCAAAACGGGACCAAAATGCACACTTGGTGCACTTTCGGTCGACCGAACCAAGCAGTTCATTCTGCCCTAGTTGACCGAACCAAGCCTAGGTCAACTGATTGACCAAGGCCCTGGTCGACCGTACTAGAATAGTTCAAAAAGCCCCGATCAATCGAAACCCTTTATGGTCAACATTTTGACCACCTGGTCGACCGAACTAGGTAGTTCAAAAAGCCCTGGTCAACCGAAACCTCCCTGGGTCAAAAGTTTGACCATCTAGTCGACCGACCCTTTTTGTACTCCAACTACCTGGTCGACTGGAGGGTCCTTGGAAAAATTCCCAGCGGTCAAGTCTACCGAACCAGCCAGTTCAAAATGGTCTGGACGACCGAACCTCGAAAAATTGAGAAATCGCCCTTTCCTGGTCGACCGAGCCCTCAGTTCAAAAGTCCCCTAGTCGACCGAACAATATGAGACTTGGTCGACTGACCCTATTCTGGTCGACCGGACCTCTCGGGTTGCCCTAATTTTTACCGCGGTTAAATATTTTTTAAACAGGGTTAAAATGGTTTAAATGTCATTAAACTTTTCCAATAATTCCTAATAGGTCTACAACGGTCATATTTTCTCCCATGCCTATACATATGAGATCATTTGAGAAAATTAGCATGGATTAGCTACTTGATTAAAGGAGAATTCTCTGAAAATCTAAAAGTTCATACTACTCATTTTTTAGCCTCATTCACTCATGCTTATTGTTTATTACTGTCTACATCATTTGTAAGTAGATTGAATGTGTGTTTGGAAAGGTTTGCTCTCCTTGTTCTATTTGCTTGACACGATTTTATTTGAGAGCAAAACCTAAGGATTCTTAGGGGACTTTGTTGATAAGTCTATCCTAAGAAGACTTTGTTAGATCTTCTAAGCTTGCACCTTCATTGCAAGATCTTCAGAAGATTGTATTTGTTTTTTGTTGTAAAAACTTTTCAAACACTTCCAAATATCTATTGCGCTTTTATCTTGTAAAATATTTGAAGAGATATTTGTTTGTGTGATAGTGATCTTTATTGTAATATTCTTTCACTCATATATTATTGCTGAATACAAAGATCATATATATTTTGCAAAACCAAGCATATACATCATTTAATACTTACATGCTTGAGATATCTTGCTGATTGAAATACTTGAGAATTGACATCTTTGTGTGAACTTATTAGCTGAATATATTGTGAAACAAAGATTGCTTGTTTGACACTCTCATGTACGCATTACACTGATAGAAAATACCTTTGAGAGTTGAACTATCTGGACCACACCGAGCTTACATATTAAATCATATTGTGATGTATGTTATTGTGCGTATTTGGGTACATATCTGCTTACACGAAAGCACAATCACTATACCATTTGATTGTAATACACATCTGTTGTATTTCTAGGCACGGGCCTGAAAAGGGAGACTAGCCCTAGAATAGTCCCGGATTGGCTTAGGCCCGGTTAGGAAAGCTAGGTGCGTCGTCCTATTAAGGCGTGTAGGTTGAGGTCAGCCCCGCTAATTGACCTGGTTAAGGTTGAGATCAGCCCTGTGTTAATTTGATCTGGTTGTAAACGGTGACGCTCCACCCTTAAGTGAGCTATTAGTGGAATCCTCCAGCTTGCGAGCTAGAGGCGGGGACGTAGGCACAGTTGGTCGAACTCCAATAACATATCGTGTGCTTTGTTTATATTTCTGTACTTTATATTTACCGCACATGTATGTTATGATGTGAATGATGCGTTTGATTTAATTTTCACATCATTTTTATCTACGCATTTGGAATTGCATAAAAAGACCCTAGGTTTGTGTAATACTGATTGTAGAATTAGTTGAACCTAGGAAGAAATTTTAAAATTCCAATTCACCCCCCTTCTTGGGAATACACCTTTTCTAACAATGCACTTAGAGAACACAAGTAGATATACGCTCGAAATATATAATAACAATTGACAAAGCGTGGACGATGACAGCAACGTAAATACAACTTCCTGAATCGTCCACGATGGACAATCCAAGAATAGTTAAAATACAAACATTACTAATCATAAGTGAAACAAATAATTAACATGCTCAATTGATCATTAGTCAACATAGTATGACTAATAATCATATGACTAATAATCAATTGAGTTTTAATAATTGTTTTGTCTCACATGTACGATGAGGCATGAATGTATAATAACCATTCTTGAACTGGTCTAAGCTTCAATGAACACAAGAAATGACAATAATTAATTTGGAAATTTACTTCATATGACATTTAGTTCTTGGCCTTTCATTGTATTTTATACATTGTTGTTCCAAAGATTTTCTAACCGTGTTCTAGCTCAAATGAATGCATAATAAGGATAAAAAAAAAAATGAACACTTATCTGCCTACCTTATCTGTGTAAGTAACATCCACATAAATTCCAAAAAGTGCTAGAAAAACGTAATGATATTGTGAAACACAAAATACAAGTAGAAACCAAAAGCTCCATGTATTTTCATTAATTTCGGAGGCAATACAATGTAGATAGACACATCGAAGCACGCGTACAACCCTTCAAAAGCATGGTAAAACTTCATGAACTTGTGATGTAATTAAACGTAAAAACATTTGCAATCCATGAGAGAGGAGATAAAATTGAGCTTGCCCATGAAGACTAAAATACCTGAATTAGTGCAAAGACAATTAGCAATAGAACAACACCAAACAAGAAGGGTCCTAGAAAGTTGAAATCGTAGTCTTTCCTTGCCACCCAGAAGGTGTACAAAGTGAGGCTCACCACAACCACAGCTGTTAGAATCACAGACTCCAGAATAACTTTTCCTGTTGCCAGTTAAAAATAGTACAAATTTTTTTTGTTAGACCATATAAGGCATTAACAGTTAAAAAACACACTGCACATATCAACCCAATTTATCGGGAAAAAATGAAGCTTTCAATTATGAATTTTGGCAGGTGAAATCAAAAAGCAATTGCCATAATCAAAATAATCACGGCAATAACTGCATCCCTTGGATTGTTTTACTTGTCAACATTTCCTTCCATGATGAAATAATGCTAATAGACTACTAATAAAAAAGTTATTCTCATAAAAGATTACATTCTTAATAATTATCTTGGTCAATTTTATCCTGTACCAGATAATGCCTAAATAAATTAAACAAAACTGCTAAGAGAATGCTACTAAATATAGCTCAATTCACCCAATGTTAGGAGCAACTTGAGATGAGCCTTCTTAATTATTTGACCATTCTCAATCAAATCTATTTCCCGAACCAATCAAAGAAACAAAACACTCATGATTCCACAATCCACCAAGAAGATATTAATTGGAAAACCTAGGTTGTTTGGCATATGTTTGGAAATTCTAGCTTATTATGAGTATGCATAATTGATTAATTAACACATTGTACACATCACATATACAGTTAGATTTGTGCAATTAGTATCTAAGATAAAAGTACTATGATTAATAACAATGTAGTCCCTCAAGGACATACAGCACTGACTATAAAAGTAGAAGGTTTGTGCAGATTTGCAACCTCCAAATTTGCAATGGATTCATCTATGAGTATTCTATCATTTTTCTTGCTAAAGATACAAGACACTTTCCACAAAGTTCTAATCCACAATCAATACAAAAATATGTGAATGTAACACACATGCACACAGTCGCATGCACGCACACACGCACACAGTCACACTCGCACACTAGTTTGCAGAAGAAGAAGAAGAAGAAGAAGAAGAAGAAAACTTGGGAGGAGCTTTACGACAGTGGCAATGGCGGCTATGGGAAGAGCGAACGGCGACAAGAGAACGGCACACGCACAAACGCACACAACACACACTGGTTTGCAGAAGAAGAAGAAGAAGAAGAAGAAGAAAACTTGGGACAAGCCAGAGCCGGCAGTGGGAGGAGCGAACGATGATGGGCGAGAGGAGGGGAGGAGGGAAAAAGATTAGCAAAAGGAGGGAAATGAGGGAGAGATTGGGGGAAACCGGGAAAATAAAAGAGATATTAGTGATGATTCCCAAATCCGTCACTAATAAAGGGCTAATAGTGATGGATCTTCAAATTCGTCACTAATACTCTGAAATAAAATTTTTTTATTTTTTTTTAAATAAAAGAGGTATTAGTGACGGTTCCCAAATTCGTTACTAATAAGGGACTAATAGTGATAGATGAATACTCTGAAATAAATTTTTTTTTTAAATAAAAGAGGTATTAGTGACGGTTCCCAAATTCGTCACTAATAAGGAGCTAATAGTAACGAATCTTTAAATTCGTTACTAATATACTGAAATAAATTTTTTTTATTTTTTAAAAATAAAAGACGTATTAGGGACGGTTCCCAAATCTGTCACTAATAAGGGGCTAATAGTGACAGATCTTCGAATTCGTCATTAATACTCTGAAATAATATTTTTTATTTTTTTTAAATAAAAGAGGTATTAGTGACGGTTCCCAAATCCGTCATTAATAAAGGGCTAATAGTGACAAAACTTCAAATTCATCACTAATACTCTGAAATAATTTTTTTTTTATTTTTTTAAAATAAAAGAGGTATTAATGACGGTTCCCAAATCCGTCACTAATAAGGGTCTAATAGTGACGGATCTTCAAATTCATCACTAATACTCTGAAATAAAATTTTTTTATTGTTTTTTTAAATAAAAGAGGTATTAGTGATGGTTCCCAAATCTGTCACTAATAAGGGGCTAATAGTGACGGATCTTCAAATTCGTCACTAATACTGTAAAATAATTTTTTTGATTTTTTATTTAAATAAAAAAAGGAATTAGTGACGGCTCCCAAATTCGTCACTATTAAACTCTTATTAGTGACGAATTTGGGAATCATCACTATTACCTCTTTTATTTAAAAAAAAATAATCCGTCACTAATAAGGGTCTAATAGTGATGGATCTTCAAATTCATCACTAATACCTTGAAATAAATTTTTTTTTTATTTTTTTAAATAAAAGTGGTATTAATGACAGTTTCCAAATTCGTCACTAATAAGGGACTAATAGTGACGAATCTTCAAATTCGTCACTAATACTTTGAAATAAATTTTTTTTATTTTTTTTTAAATAAAAGAGGTATTAGTAATGGTTCTCAAATCCGTCACTAATAAGGGGCTAATAGTGACGAATCTTCAAATTCGTCACTAATAGTCTGAAATAATTTTTTAAATATATTTTTAAATAAAAGAGGTATTAGTGACGATTCCCAAATCTGTCACTAATAAGGGTCTAATAGTGAAGGATCTTCAAATTCGTCACTAATACTCTGGAAAATTTTTTTTTTTTTTTAAATAAAAGAGGTACTAGTGATGGTTCCCAAATCTGTCACTAATAAGGGGTCTAATAGTGACGGATCTTCAAATTCATCACTAATACTCTGAAATAAATTTTTTTTTTAAATAAAAGCGGTATTAGTGACGATTCCCAAATCCGTCACTAATAAGGGGCTAATAGTGACGAATCTTCAAATTCGTCACTAATACTTTGAAATAAATTTTTTTTTTATTTTTTTTTAAATAAAAGAGGTATTAGTGACGATTCCCAAATCCGTCACTAATAAGGGGCTAATAGTGACGAATTTTTAAATTCGTTACTAATAGTCTGAAATAATTTTTTTAAATAAAAGAGGTATTAGTGACGGTTCCCAAATTCGTCATTAATAAGGGTCTAATAGTGAAGGAACTTCAAATTCGTCACTAATACTTTGAAATAAATGTTTTTTATTTTTTTAAAATAATAGTAGTGACGGTTATTTTATCGTTTTATTAATCGTCACTAATAAGAGTCTTTTAGTGACGGATTTAATTTGTTACTAATACTGCAGAAGTCATAGCTAATATTTTTCCGAGATAATTTCTGCATGAAAAATATTTTCCCACGATTTTTTCCTGGATTTAGTAATGAAAATATTAGTGAAGGTTTCAAATCCGTTACTATTAGTGTCGTATTAGTGACGGTTGATAAAACCGTTGCTAATACCCACTTTTAGTGACAAAATTGAATCTGTCACTAATAGTTTCGTCACTAAAAACTAATTTTTTTGTAGTGTACACAGTTCAACATATTAGATTGTAAAACAGGAAGGGAAAGCCTTTAGTTACCTTCTATCTTCCTCTCCCACGATCTTCTTATCCTGCTTGTGAGTTTGTTAGTGGTCAGTCTAGGATGTCCGTCTGGGGGGATGGCTTCAGAGTTCTGAATGGAAGCACTACTAAGGAGTGCCTTCTTCCGATGGCGATAGTTCAGCACCAGTGGGTGTGCCTCTCGAGGGGATGGCTCCAACCTTTGAGAGGCTTGCAGGGTTGCTGCTACTTTGAGACCTTCTTCAGGGACTTCTTTCTATCGGCCTTTGTCCGTCCTCCTTGCTCTCAGCCTTTGTGTGCACTCCCTCTTTCCTTCGTCAATTGTTTGTGTCTTGCTCTGTGCGAGTCTTCCCTATTTATAGGGTTGGTCCTAGGTCAACTTAGGCAAGGTCAGGTCTGTCTTTTCTTCCTTCTTACCTTCCAAGCAGCAATTGATTGCTAGCTTTCCTTGCAACAGTGATTCGTTCCCCAATTCTTGCGATTGGGCTAATTTTCCAATCAATGGAGATTTTGGGCGCGGGTATGTGGAGGGAACATTTCAATTTTTGCTTGATCTTTTGCGATATTTTTTATGAGATTGTTTCCAAATTGGTTTTCAACCGAGGTATCTCTACGCACATGCTTAATTTCTCTGATTTCTTCATTTAACATCTCTTTGATTCACTCACCTTTCTTTCCAATTTGGTGGACAGGGATCTCGAGGATGCTTCAGAATATTCTAGTGCACGCCAATTGGAGATTTTAGATTTTTTTGTATTTCCCTTGTATTTCCTTTGTACTTACTGTATTTCTTTATAATTCCTTGTATTGTACATTATTTCCCTGTATTGTATTGTATTTCTCTATATTTTTAGCATTTCCTTATATTTCAGCATTTCCCTGTATTTCCTTGTGCCTCATGACTCAGGCATGTGCCTACTTAATAAAATGTCTTATTTCGTTATGCGTGCTTGGGCCCTTACTTATGTATAAAAACAAACAGGAATTAAAAGTTCAAAAATTTTCAATTAATCAACAAATTTAGACAAAACAAATGATTTTACAATATTCCCAACACCACTTAAATTCCCATGATGTGGTCTTGAAATAACGGGTCTAGTGGGCACTTATGAACATGGCTAGGTAAGCAAATCTTTTGTAACCCTATCAACCTAAGAACGGTCAATAAAGATTTAATGATGAACAATCCCAACCTTTGGATCAAAATTTGAACTAATTTGATTTAGGACCCTCGTTTTTGAAATGGGTGACTTGATTAAATGACATGGTAAAAATTAGGGTGTCCACAGGCCCTTAATACATTCCCCACAAAACACATGGACATAGAATAGAATCTTGAAAGCCAGGAACAAGCACATGGGATGATCAAAAACTGCTTAGGGAATTGGCGTCACCAAAGCCCACTCATTGACCACTATAGCCTCCCACATGCACATGAAGCTTGGTGTCTCTAAAAATGCAAGAGTTGCTGAGCGAATTAAAGACCATAGCTGGGCTTGGCCAAGGAGATGAACTCCCAAGGTGCATTAAGTGAAAAATGCCGCCACCATCACACCCTGACATCCTCTGGGACCTAAACCCCTTTGGCTTCTTCACCTTTTCTTCGACCTGAACAAAGTTAGAGCCTAAGCTGAGTGAGTGAAATGGGCACAACTTATCAGAACCAAAGTAACTCCGTTCCAAAACATTCATTCATTGCTTAATTGGCTGGCCTAGTCTGCCTTAGATAGTCCTTTCTTTTGGGGTACAATAACTGATGCTAACTGCAAATTTTGTGGACAACACGTTGAAACCAAAGACTACATAATCTTTAGCTGCATTTACTTTACCACTGCCCAGCTACTGAAAATCCAAAGGCTTCCTGCAAATTGGATAAAATACCTGAAGTGGCCGGCTAACACTCACCGGAAATTCTCCTCATAATATAGCATGTGTGGCTACCATATCACCTAGAAGGCAACGAACAATATGATATGATATATGAGAGCATCCAATCTCATCCCAAGATCCCTATCTGACAAAGTTTTTCTTTGTATAAAACCAAAAAGTCAGGACTCCAAAAAGGTCAAAAAACCTTTTTGATGATCTGCAAAAACTGTCAGGACTCCAAAATGTAAAGTTTTTTCCCCTTGTCATCAATGAACTGATCCTTATGTATAATTGTTGTTTGCTTTAGGTTCTTTTTAAAATGGATTCGGTATAACTGTCTTAAACTTTATATTAATTTTTGCACATAAATTTAGTTCTGAAAAAATAACTATGATTTATTATATTTGTTGAAAATGGAGAATTTAATTTGATTTCTTTATTTATACCTATGGTAGTACCCTAAATAAATTGATAAAAAATAAATAATCACAAATTGTTGCAGTGAGAGTATGTCAAAAGTTTGTAGCAATAAATAAACACATGAATAAAACCTGTGGCTTGTTTAGCTTAGTTGAAATTAAAAACTCAACTTTCATTTAAAATAAAAATTCATGTTTATAAGATTTTTGCCCTTTTAAAATTTAAAATATTTTGTCTTCTACAAAATAAAATATTTTAATTCACAAGATTGTTCATATTTCTATATATTAAAATAGTTCAAATAGAGATTCATAGGTAAATATTAAATAGCAGCCTTTCATGGAAATTGGCTGCCAAAAATAAACGCATTTTCATCTAGAATTTGTGTTTCACTTTTTGTTTTTTAAAATAATTTTAACCACTTTTCCATGCTTGGCTTTTGCATGCCCCAGTGCTGCCACCAGCACCACGAGGCTAATGGCAGTCTCAAGACCCTCAGCCCATTTTGGAGCAGCCGGATGGACAACTAGACATACTGCGACTAGGCGAAAGCAAAAAAGCTGACCAAAATATGAGCCCAGTTGCCCACACGGCAGCTCCTGAACTGGACTTGCAGTGTCAGTAATTCAAGATTACCCAAATTACTCCAGTAATCAGGCGCTCACCATATCATGGAAAATATCTTCACAGATAAAAATTAATTAGTGTAGAACTCACAACAAAGGCCTCTCTTGCTGAGATTACATGCGCACCCACCTGCTAAAAAAATAGTTACTTCCATAGTTTCATCGCAAATGATGTCTTTGGTGTTTCACACCATAACAATTGCTCATGTAATTCTTCATTAACATTTTATATCACCACAAGAAAAACCAGGGTTACATCCATCTCGAAATCTTTATGCTGAAAGGGAGAGAGAAAGAATCGCGAAAAAATTCCTCATCTCACTGTACAAAATACAACAATAGGAACTTGAATACTTTTTAATTTTTAAATTTATTGTACACATTGTACAGCATACAATTACATGCAGGGTAACTTCACAATAACTCCAAATTCAATTACTTGGAAGTGCATTTGGTCCATCTTCCCCTGCATTGATTGGCCTCAATGAGCAGGATCCCAAACATAGCTGGCCTTGATCTCAAGACTAGTTCTCCAGCATTCCTAGGGGAAAAGTGGATGGACGGCGAACATCGTCTCTTAACGTGGTTTTTTTTTTTTTTTTTTGCTCGAACACAGCTTTGAAATGCTATGATGTTTGGCTTTCTGAGGCTATGGTTGACGGCTTCACCGTTAAAGCTTGAATTGCACGTTGGGTGGCAACAAACTTATCCCTCAGCATGACATTGTACTCGTACAAATTCTGCAGATTCTGTTGAATATCGGACAAACTAATTTCAGAGCCCGGCTTATATTCTGTCACAGTAAAGCAAGGAGGTTAGGCATGCATTACAAGTAGGCCGGCATAGCCAGAAAACTTATGACGTTTAAGCACAAGCTGAATCCAAAAAATAATAGTTCACACTTCACTCTGCTATACATCCAACACTTGCACAGAGTTTCCCTAGTTCCTAGTTGAGAATGGATGGTTGGATGGGATCAGAGATCAGCTTCTCTCTCTCTCTCTCTCTCTATGACTACTGAGCAAAAGATCCTTGTATTATTTTAGAAAATATCCATAAAACGTACCATGAATTACTAATAAAATCTCAGGGAGACAACATATACCGCAAGTATGCAGCAAACTGGACAAATATTTAAGGGCCGAGCATACTACCACAGAAATTTGACAAGCTAAACACACAGCTTGATTTTGCAACCAAGGACAACAGACTTTATACCACTAGTTCCCACATCCACTCTCACATGGAACTACGAAACATGTAGCTCCTCTGTAAACTAATGTCCTAAAAGTCAAAAACTCGTGCATGCTGAAGCAAAACCTAAGCATGATTCCATTTTTTGGCATTTCCACTTCCACTTTGCAATCTCCTAACACTTTCTGGTTAGTCCAACTACATGGGTATTCAACCCCTTTTTTCAAAACATCAAAGATATTAAAATTATTTTCAACATTTGTGGAAGATACCATTAGAAAACTCAGCCTAAAACTATATCCTCTTGAAGTCTTCATAGCCACTTCCCACTAAGTTTCTTAGTCATTGTGACGAAAAAATTAATCCAGCAGATAGAAAATTGTCTAAACTGACTAAAATAAACTTTTGTGCATGTGATTTTTATTTCCAAAACAATGAAATTGATTAAGAGAAGAAAGATACCAAGGAGAGGACAAGGCATCAGAATGAGATACTTGACACCATTAGGGCCTAACGAGTAGTTAGGTGAGTTTGTACATCGCAATCAAATATCAAGCCATTCTTTCGCCAGCCTCCAGGAAATTCTTGTACCCCCCCCCCCCCCCGGCCCTTCTCTCTCTCTCTCTCTCTCTCTCTCTCTCTCTCTCTCACACACACACACACACACTCGTGTGCTCATGCACACAAACTTGATCAGTATATTTAGAAGATGCTTTGCTTGCAAGTCTTTGACATTTTGAATGATTTCATGCTAATGGTAAACTGGGGAAGAGAGTGAATTCCACCTTCATCTCTCTACTGCCTAAAAATAATAGGTCAATTAAGGTTGTGATTTTCAGTCTATTTAGTTAGTATCTAGCTAAGATCATAGCTAAGGTGCTTTCTAATAGGCTGAGTTCTGTACTTAGTGAAGCTATTTCTCTTGCTCAAAGCCCTTTTTGTGGAGGAAGGCCGTGGATGTTATCTTGGTTGCTAATGGGATAGTGGAGGATGTTCAATATAAGAAGAAGAGCGTATTGTGTTTAAATTAGACTTTGAGAAGACTTATGGTAGAGTAAGTTGATATTTCTTAGATAGGGTACGTGCTTAGGAGGAAAGCCTTTTGTGTTATTTGGTGGGGTTGGATTAGGGGCTGTCTAACACTTATTTTTCTGTAATTATTAATGGGCAGCCTAAAGATTGGTTTTCTTCTTCTAGGTGAGCTAGGCAAAGAAATCCATTTTTGTCCTTGTGGTGAATGAGTTCAGTAGAATGATAGATGAGATGTTGATAGTGGGATTGTGAGAGGTATTAAAGGGGAAAAGGACGAGGTTGTTGTGCCTCATTTACAGTTTGCAAATGACACCATTGATCATGTGGACTCTCTTTTGTTAACTTTGCAAACCCTCTCACTGTTTTTCAGATTTTTGAGAGAGTTTCTCATCTTAGGATTAATTTCAGGAAGACTAGCATTGGCCCGATTGATATTAGCCCTGAGAGGGTTTTGAAGCTGACTTCCCTGACAGGGTGTTGGGTTTGAGTGGCCTTTGGTCTGTTTACAAGTTCCTTTGGGTGGCAAGCCTCATTAGCCTTTTGGGATCTGGGGGTGACTAAGGTAACAAAGTGGTTGGATGGATGTAAAGGAGCTTTGTTTTCTTTAGGTGGTTGAGTTACTCTATTCAGACCAGCCTTTCCCCTACCCCACCTTTGGAAAAAAAAAAATTTATTTTTTAAGGATTCCATGAGGCATAGCTCAAGTGTACTGGAAAAGTGAGATCATTTGATTAGGCGGGAGGCGGTCTATAGGACTAAGAAGAAAGAGGGTTGGGTCTTGGTAATTTGGTTTCTTAAAATGCCACCCTGTTGTCTAAATGTTTGTGGAGGTTACCCTGGAGATGAATTCTCTTTGCATAGTAATATAAAATACATATGATTTACAAAATAACAGACGTGATGCTAATAGGGGTGTTAGAAACTGTTCTGAGAGTCCTTTGAGGTTCATTTCTTAGGTTCATCCTTATTTTATTCTTCCGATAAATTTTCAATTGGGGAGAGGTCATTGCATTAGGTTTAGGGGAGAATTCCTTTTTTGGTGTTGGTATTTGGCTGGGTGGGGGGGGGAGGGGAATTTACCTTCTTCCACTGCTCTGTTTTATTGCCTCTCTTCCCATCATAATGATGTGATTCCCTGTTTTTCTTAATATTGAGGATTTCTTTTCTTGGGACTTCCACTTTAGAAGGGATTTGAATGATAGCGAGGTGGAGGCTGTGTCTTACTGTCTTCTTTACTCATTTTACTGTGAGGGTTGCCATATACCCAGTAGGAAGGGGTGGTAGAGTTTAGTCATCAGATTCTTTGGGGAATTAATATTTCTTTTCTCATTACTAAGATCAATGCGATCTTTCCTCTTCAGGGTGCTTGGGAGGCTAAAGTTCCTTCAAAGAGGAGGGCTTTGGTTTGGTTGGTGATCCTCAGTGGAGCTAATCTACTGCTAAGTTAGAGACCTATAAAGCACTATTGCTAGATGTTGTTTTATCTGTACTAATAATAATAGTTTAGAGGATTGTTCTATTGCTTGAAACTAGTGAAACTTTCTTTTGGGGTGTTTGGAGAGTTACCAATCTGTCCAAATTCAGTGGGATATATAGGTTTTACTATTCCTTTTGCTTGTTTTAGGAAAAGCAAGGATGCTAAAAGACTCTGGAGATGTGCCATTGGGGGCTGTATTGTGGGGAATTTGGCTGGAAAGAAATGCTACAATCCTTATAGAAGAGAGATTATTAGTGGATTTATTTGGGACAGGATTCAATACTTGGCTTCTCTTCAGGATTATAGTGCTGGCTGTTTCAAGTGTTGTTGTTTTTGACATGTCGTCGGAGACCAGAATGCTCTATCTAGATGTAGTTTTTCTTTTGTTGTTCTGTTTGAGGACAGCTTGGAAGCTTTTAGAACTTCAAACAGAGCCAAAAAGGTTACTTCACACTCCTTCTAGAGCGCAGAGCTGCTACCAATTATCCTGCCTTTCCTAAATTGCTGAGACACCCAAAAGCTATCTACTCCATTGGTAACTCTTGTCTCTTAGCCAGGTCGGGGTCATTTTGTCCTAATATTGCACCATACCTGTAGTAGTAAATCCTTGAAGGGTAAACCCTTACAAATCATGTATTCATGAAACAAAGCAATATATCTCCAGTTGGGTGAAAGGCTTGGGCTACAAAACCAAAGCCTTGAAATAACATGCAGCCCCAATAAATGCAAGGATCTCTCAGGGGGCATTTGGTTCATGACATCAAGAATATTCATGGAATAACATTCACGGGAATTTCATTCTAGGAATGGGATGGCTGCCTCATGGGAATTATTTTGTTTGATTTGGGTTTTAACATTCTCAAGAATGTACACAAGGTTCCCATGTCAATGTTGGGCTCAACAAGGGAAATCCTAACAGGCATTTCAAGGAGAAGACTGTTATACCCTTGACATATGTGCATCAAATACGTGAAGAATAATGATATTTTTAACAAAATAAAATAAAATAAAATCCATGTCATAAAATTCTCAAAAATTATAAATAAAAAAAAACTCAACACTTAAATAATCCAATTAACCAAATTACTGCAATTATGTGTTTGCGTGCCTTGAAGGAAAAGAAAATAGGAAAGAAAGAAGGAAAAGCATACCTCTTTCGTCCTCGCATAAGGTTATTACCATCAAAGCATTCAAATATGGCTTCGAGGAGTCCTTAATATTACTCTTTAAAAGGGAGTGGGCTTAGTACCCTAATTTTAATTTTTTTTTTTAGAAAAAGATAAAAGTGGATGATGTTGAAAAGAAAAAAATATAGGGCTTGTGTAGTGTGTACTGATTTGAAGACATGCATTGAAATATAAAGTGTGCTTGAGGCAATGCCAGATTTGTGCTACCAACTGAAGAATACATGTAATGGGAATTGGTTTTGAAATAGGCACCAAGCTTGTATTATTGACTAAAACTACAATAAGGAGATTGTTTTGAAATAAAAAAAGGCATTGTGTTTTGTATTACCAACCGAAAACATGCCTGAGAAATGCAAGAGTTTGAATGAAAACTTCAGGTATCATCCTCAATCAATTTTTTAAAAAAATGATTTTAAAAAAAATGAAGGTATTATGGAAGATTTTTCAAGACTTATGTACAAATCCGTACAATTCAAAATATCTTTGCTTCTTTCGGCTTAATCATGTAGGTTGAGGCACCGACTCCCCTCGGTCATCCAATCTTCAAGGGGAAACAATCCTTCGCTTGCTTAGGGATAAGGAGAATAAGACACTATCAATGAAATCATCCTTGAATCTCATCATCAGCTAGGGTCAGGCCTGTGGGAGCAGGACAACCAAACAATGTTCCTAAACTAGTAGAATAATAAAACAAGCTTCAAATTTAAGGACATGGTAAGCATCAAATAAAATTTTCAAGCAGTGTAAAGAGTCAAAATTCAGTACCAAAACAGCCAGAATTTATTTCCTTTTTTTGAGAGAATATATTGTATTTTTGTATGTTTTATATTTTTAATGAATTATTCACAACTATCCTGAAATTATCTAAATTTTATTTTGGGATTTTTTCAAACTCTTGCTCCTATAATTTTTCTAACATTTTTTAAAGCACATAACAATTTTTTTTATAATTTGTTTGGATTTTCTAAAAGAATTTTTATGTAATTTCTAAGGAAAAAGAATTAAATAAATTATATGAAAGGATATTACGAAGGATCGAGTCAGATCAGATCCAGGATTCCAGATACAGGCAGTTTGTCTAAGACCTCACACAACCTCCCCAAGCCTACCTCAAGCCTCACCAAATATCCAATTCTGGTTCAACGGCTCCGCGCAAACTCAAACCTGAGAATAGAGTTTATGGCCATGAAAATGCCCAAAAGAGGGAGTACGTAAAGGAGAGAGCTTACTCTCTCATTCTCTTGGGTCTTTGGGTTGGAATCTATGTACGGGGTCGGAGATCAATAGGTATTAGATGAAGGTTGGGAGATATGGTTACAGTTAAGACCCATTGGATTTGAGTCAATCCGATGGTTAACTCATTTCCTTGAATTTGAACCAACGATAACAAGATCCATTGGGCTTGAACCAATCAAAGGTGGTTAGCTTTCATCTCCTTGGATTTGAATCAATGGGGAACAAGATCTGAATTTGAGCCAATGAACAGTGGTTGGCTCATCACCTTGGATTTCAACCAAGAGGGGATAAGATCCAATGGTTTGAGCCAATCAATGGTAGTTAGATTTCGTCCCCTAAAGGCCAGGCCTTGGATCAACGGTAAGATTGCTTTTGTGTGATTGGTTGATCAAGGGATCAAGTCCAAGGAAACAGCCTTTCTGCATAAAAACAAGGGGTAAGGCTGCGTACACTATGACAACCCTCCTCCTACCAAAGTGGGGGCCCTTGTGGCCTGAGGACATCCTTTTTACGGGTGGGGCTTGGATCAACAAGAGGTTGCTCCTTTGGACTGGTTGGTCACGAGTACAAGTCCAAGGAAACAACATTTCTACATAAAAGTAGGGATAAGGCTAGATATACTGTGACGACCGTCCCCCACCCTTGCAAAGCAGGGAGCCTTGTGGCTAGGGGCGAGAATAAGTTCTGGATTTGAGCCAATTAAAAGTGGTTAGCTCATCTCCATGGATTTGAACCAAGATAGGTTATAGGGGGAATCCATAAGAGAATGCCACATGGTTGCACTAATGATTGTCATTTGGCAAGAAGAGCTCGTCCTCTCCTAGCTTGTAATTCTCTCAAATTCTCTCAATATATTTCTTTCGCAATTCAGAAAAAGAAAACATTTGATTCCCATATTTTCTGAGCACATGTTGTCAAAAATGCACCATAAACAATTTTATTCTGGGGCTACAAAACAGTTCCACTAGCATATTATGCCACTATAGTTAACCAAGTATTCAAATCTATTTATTTATTTTGCTGTTTTGGTGAAAAAACATATAGAGAGATCATAAACATAAACACCCATATTACCGTGAATTTATAATTATAAAAATAAAATTAAAGACTAACTCTTGAGGCTACTAGTTACCTAATGACGGCAGAGGAGGTATGGCATAATCATCAATTAAGCAAGACACATCTTCCTTGTGAAAACCAATATAATTTTCATGCTCACTGTTTTTCATAGCCCCAAGTGCTTCATTTTTCAGAACCTGGAAAACACAAGGGCAAAATGGTAAAAAACAAGAGAAGTTAGAATCAACTCAATTTTATTCAAGGAAGAAATTATTTACAGTCAATATTTTACTAGGTAAGTGACTAATTCAAATAGAAAAATTTTGCATAGTCGAAAGAATGACACCAAATTTGCGATCAATGAAATAACACATTCAATAGCATTTGCAAATATTTGTTCCAGAAAGAGGTTTTGGCCAAAATCAAACAATAAATGTCG